>NW_025927622.1:900000-1052500 GCF_022837055.1 Prionailurus viverrinus | reverse complement strand
TAAACTTTGATGCACCCAACATGCGATCACCAAGTATATAAAACATTTAACAACAACTATAAAGGAACTCATCTATAATAATATAACGATAGTAGAGGACTTTAACACATCACTCACATCAATGGACACAACCTGTAAACAGAAAATCAACAAGGAAAAAATGGCTTTGAATGACACACTGGACCAGATGGATTTAACAGATATATTCAGAACACTCCATACTAAAATGGCAGAGTACACATTCTTTTCAAGCGCACATGGGGCATTCCCCAGAATTGATCACATTCTAGGTCACAAATCAGGCCTCAAGAGGTACCCAAAACAGAGGTCAGACCAAGCATCTTTCCTGACTTGAAGTCAACCACAAAAAAGCAGGGGCGGGGTGGGTGGGGAAGGCCACAAATAAAGGGAGGTTAAATAACATGCTACCAAATGAATGGGTCAAACAGGAAATCAATGAGAAAATACACTGAAACAAATGAAAATGAAAATACACTGGTAAAAACCTTTGGAATGTGACAAAAGCAGTCTATGATGGAAGTATATAGCCATACAAGCCTACCTTAAAGAGCAAGAAAAATCTCAAACAATCCTAACTTACAACTAAAGGAATGAGAAAAAGAACAGCAGAAGGAAGGAAATAATAGAGATTAAGGCAGAAATAAGGAATATAGAAACCAAAAAGACACTAGACCAAATCAATGAAACCAGGGGCTGGTTCTTTGAAAGCAGTAATCAACTTTCGGGGCGCCTGGGTGGTGCAGTCGGTTAAGCGTCCGACTTCAGCCAGGTCACGATCTCGCGGTCCATGAGTTCAAGCCCCGCGTCAGGCTCTGGGCTGATGGCTCGGAGCCTGGAGCCTGTTTCCGATTCTGTGTCTCCCTCTCTCTCTGCCCCTCCCCCATTCATGCTCTGTCTCTCTCTGTCCCAGAAAAAATAAATAAACGTTGAAAGCAGTAATCAACTTGAAAACCTCCTAGGCAGAGTTTTCACAAAGAAGACAAAAAGGACTCAAATAAATAAAATCACAAATAAGAAAGGAGAAATAACAGTCAACACCACAAAAATACAATTAGAAGATAATATTATGAAAAACTATATGCAACAAATTGGACACTCTGAGAAAAATGGACAAATTCCTAGAAACAAACTACCAAAACTGAAACAGGAAGATACCTAAAATCTGAAAACAGAAAGAAATCAAATCAGTAATTTAAAAAATCTCCCCCCAACACAAGAGTTCAGGGCCAGATGGCTTCATTGATGAATTCTACCATACATTTAAGGAAGAGGTAATATGTATTCTCCTCGAATTATTACAAAAAATAAAAAAGAAGGAAAACTTACAAATTCATCTTATGAGACCATCATTACCCTAATACCAAAACCAGATAAAGCCTCCACTAAAACCGAAAACTGCAGCAGAGCCTGTGTGGCTCGGTCAGTTTACTATCCAACTCTTAATTTCGGATTAGGACATTACCTTGCAGTGTGTGGGTTCGAGTCCCACGTTGGACCCTGCCATGACAGTGTGGAGCATGGCCAGGATTCTTTCTCCCCCTGTCTCTCTGCCCCTCCCTCACTTTTATGTACTCTTTCTAAGTAAAGAAATAAACATTTATAAATGTTAAAAATTTTTAAATAAAATTGCAGACCAATAGCCTGATGACTATGTGTGCCGAAATTCTCATTAAAATACCTTCAAATTAAAGTCAACAATACATTAATAGAATCATTTACCATAATCAAGTGGGATATATCCCTGGACTGCAAGGGTGGTTCCACATTCACAGATCAATCAACATGATGCACCACACTAATAGAAGAAAGGATAAGAACAATATGATGCTTTCAACAGATGCAGGAAAACCATTTGACAAAATGGCACATCCATTCATGATAAAAACCCTTAGCAAAGTACATTGAGACTCAACCTACCTGCACATAATAAAGGTCGTCTATGAAAATCCCACAGCTCATCTCATCCTCAATGGGTAAAAATTGAAAGTTTTTCTTCCAAAGTCAGGGACAAGCTAGGAATGACCCCTCTCACCAATGTTATCCCACATAGTACGGGAAACCCTAACCACAGCACTCAGACAACAAAAAGAAATAAGAGGCATCCAAATCGGCAAGGAAGAAGTAGCACTTTCGCTGTTTGGAACTGACATGATAGGTTCTATAAAAAACATGAAAGGCTCCCTTAAAAATTGCTAGAATCGATATATGAATTCGACAGGTCACAATCTACAGAAATCAAGGAACATAGATGTATTGAATTTCTAACACAAATCATGAATTAACACAGAGAGAAAGTAAGGGATCAATCCCATTGACAGGCTCGCAAATACCACAAGAAACCAGGAATCAACCTAACCAAAGAGGTGAAAGACCTGTACTCTAAAGACTATGAAACACTGATGAAATAAATGGAAGAGGACACAACGAAATGGACATACGTTTCATGTTCATGGATGGGAAGCACAAAATACTGTTAAAATGTCTACACTCCTCAAAACAATCTACACATGTAATGAAATCCCTATCACACTAACAAAAGCATTTGTCACAGAACTAGAACAAATAATCTCAAAATTTGTATGGAATGACAAAAGTCCCCAAACAGCCAAAACAAACTTGAAGAAGAGAAGCAAAGCTGGAGACATCACAATTCCAGACTTTAGGTTATATTACAAAGCTGTACTGATCACAACAGTATGGTACTAGCAAAACAACAACAACAAACACAGAGGCATAGATGAATAGAATGGAAACCCAGACATGAACTCACACCTATATGGTCAATTGATTCTCAACAAAGCAGGAAAGAATATCCAATGGAAAAAAAAGATAGTCTTGGGACACATGGATGGCTCAGTCACCAAAGCGTGTGATTGTGGATTCAACTCAGGTCATGATCTCAGGGCAGTGCAGAGCATGCGTGGGATTCTCTCTCTCCATTTCTCTCTGCCCCTCTTTTGCATGCTCTCTTGCTCTCTCTCTCTAAAATACATACATAAACTTAAAAAAAAGTCTCCTCAACATATGGTTTTGGACAAACTGGACAGCAACCTGCAAAACAAAACAAGACCAACAACGGACCACTTTCTTACAACGTACACAAAAATAAATCCAACATGGATAAAGACCTATGTGTGAAACCTGAAACCATAAAAATCCCAGAGGATAATTAACACAGGCAGTATCTTGTTTGACACTGGCTGTACAAAACGTCTTTGTAGATATATCTCCTGAGGTAAGGGAAACACAAGCAAAAATAATGGGACTTCGTAAAAATATAAAGCTTCCGTCACCAAGGAAATAATCAACAAAACTAAAACACCTACAAAATGATATTTGCAAATGACATCTGATAAAGGGTTAATGTCCAAAATATATACAGTCATACAGCACCCAAAACAGGAGAAATCCGATTAAAAATGGGCAGAAGACACAAATAGACATTTTCCCAAGGAAGACATACCCATGGCCAAGAGACACATGAAAAGATGCTCAACAATACTGATCTCCAGGGAAATACAATTCAAAAGTACAATGAGATAACTCATCACATCTGTCAGAATGACGAAAATCAATGAATGATGAAACAGCAGGTGTTGCCAAGGATGTGGGGAAGGAAGAACCCTCTTGCACTGTGGGTAGGAATGCAAACTGGTGCAGCCACTCTGGAAAACATCATGGAGATTTGTCAAAAAAAAAAACCTGGAAATAGAACTACTTACGATCCAGCAATTTCACTACGAGGTATTTACACAAATAATACAAAAATAATTCTTCAAAGGGATACATGCACTGTGATGTTTACAGCAGCATTTTCTACAACAGCCAAATTACGGAAACTGCCCAAGCATCCATCAACTGATGAATAAACTGAGATGTAGTGTGTGGAATGTAATATTATTTACCCATAAAAACATGAAATCTTGTCATTTGCCAGGAGGCGCATGGAGAGAGAGAATGTTATGCTGGGTGAAATAAGCCTGTCAGAGAAGGACAAATACCCGATGATTTCACTAGCACATGGAAATGAAACAAAACAAAGGGGGGCAGGGGAGGAGACAGTGACAAACAGACTCTTAACTAGGAAACAAACTGAGGGCTTCCACAGCGAGGCGAGGGAATGGGTGAAACAGCTGCTGGGGATTAGGAAGCGCACTTGGGATGAGCACCGGGTGACGTGTGGAAGGGTTGCTCTATATTGGACGCCTGAAACTAATAGTACACTGTGTCTTCACTCAGTGGAATTTAAATTAAAAGGTAACATAAGGTTAATGACAGGTACCTACCAGGTTTTCTGTAGTTTTCAATCACTTCACTAGGGTGGAAAAATAACCATGAAATTTTTTAAAAAGCATGTATGATGTGGGGGACAGTTTGTGCCCTTACCTCGGTCTCTGGTTCCAGCAGGACTCGGAACGTGGGTCCCAGCTCATTTTCTAGAAGGTCCTGAGACGAGCATTTCATATATCCACGTGCTAACTGAATGCAGCTCCCGTTCTTCTGAATTTCTGTCAGGGTTTCTTCCCGGAAACAAGCCTGAATCTGGAACAAACCATCGACTGCATCGATGAGGTGATGTCGTGGGACCCCGCAATCCACGAGTACTTTAGTAACATACGTCGTGTTCAAATACTGTCCGGGAAGGGGAGGAATGAAACACGGGAAAAGCCCAGAAAATACAAGGGCCTGTGCTGCTCAGCAACCAGCTTGCCCAGGGAAGCCACCCGGCGCCCCCTCCTCAGCACTCAGTACTTACAAGGCAGCTTCTCTCTGGCGACTCAGGAGACGCCAAGTTGCTGCAAAGCTCCCAAGGTCTCCCCTGGGTCGGGCGGCAGAACCCACTGGAAAAGCAGCTCTGCTCTCTGTCCTGAGGCAGCAGCAGAGGCCCTGCGTCCTCTGGGAGCAACAGAAGCCCTTCCTGCTCTCAGGTGCCCTGGGTCAGAAAAGCCGATGGTGCGCCCTCTGCTGGCCATCACTGCCGGGCAGAGGAACCCGCCCCTCCGGGTCTGTGGTGCTCGAGCTCTCTCTGCTGGCCACCATGGGAATTCCTGCAATGTGGAAGGCCCTGGTGCTCTGGGCACCTAAGCCTGTTCTCCACATTGGGAAGGGTTTTAGTGACAGGGCCTGGGACACAAAGAAATCTTTTCCTTCTCCCTTCTTGTGAGTGAAGAATGAAACCGGATTTATTAACGTAATGACATAATTTGTAATGTTTTAAGCAATGTTCACAGAAAAATAGACTGCCAATTTACACATGCTGAACAAGAGGTAATTGTGTTTACCACCAATATACTTAGGTTAGATAAAGAATGGACACCTTTGAGAGAGAGATACCGGCGTCCAGCTATGGAATGAATGAGTCCTAGGGATACAAGGGACAGCCAATGGAATGGAGTCAATCCTGTAATAATACTGTTGCATGCTTTCACAGGATAACCTACACTTGTGCTGAAGTACAACATAATTTATAGACATATGGAATGACTGCAATGCATGCCTAAAACTAATACAACAAATGTGTGAACAATATTTCAATTAAAAATAGACATCCTTGGGGCGCCTGGGTGGCTCAGTCGGTTGAGCGTCCGACTTCAGCTCAGGTCACAATTTCGCGGTCCGTGAGTTCAAGCCCCACATCGGGCTCTGGGCTGATGGCTCAGAGCCTGGAGCTTGCTTCCGATTCTGTCTCCCTCTCTCTCTGCTCCTCCCCCGTTCATGCTCTGTCACTCTCTATCTCAAAAATAAATAAATGTTAAAATAAATTTTTTTTCAAATTAGACATCCTTTACACTATCTTTAATTTCTCCTTCTTTGCCAATAAACTATCATTCCTGGGGCGCGTGGGTGGCTTAGTCGGTTAAGCGTCCGACTTCAACTCAAGTCATGATCTTGCAGTCCATGAGTTTGAGCCCCATGTCAGGCTGTCCTGAGAGCTCAGAGCCTGGAGCCTGCCTCAGATTTGGTGTCTCCCACTCTCTCCCCACTCCCCAGCTCGGGCTCTCTCAAAAAAAAGGAAAAAAGAAAACATTAAAAATGAAAAATCATTCCTCATTTAGAATCTGTGAAATTCCATTTATACCAGATTCTCTAACATGACCATCTTGATGTTGAGAGCTTATCTGAAAAGTCACTAATAATACCTTTGATGACACATATGTGACAAGGTCAGAATGCAACTTACAGGGAGCTACACATCTGTTGCGAATTTACAGTATGTATCCTTGGCTAATATTTCCAACGAAATGTGCTTTAGGGATATGGATGGATGAAATAATGTCCATCAGTCATATAGGTCAAATTCCAATAGGACCATTATGCCTTCAATTACTAATTGTCATCTCTTCAAAATTAAAGCTGGGACAAGAAAATGTCTTTGAATTTGATGTAAGAGAAGACTATGGTGTTTTAAAGGGTCCACCTACCTTCTGGAATCCTCAGATTGGTTGTGGACAGGAGGATAGCAACCCACGATTTGGATGCACACCGCTAGTCCCAGAGGGAGGATATGGAACTTCTTGTCAAATATTTTTTTATCAATATCAGCAGTCCACCTCTGCCAGGTCCAGACTGCAGCACCTGGGGGCAACACAATGCCTGATGCCTGGCTTCAGAACATGAGGAAGGCCAGCTGGTGGGGGGAGGGGGGGAAATCCAACAGGGCCTGGGGCAGTGAGGAAGATGGCCCCGGGACACCTCCCCACAGGGAGTTTACCTGCCAAAGAGGAGCACACTCTCCCTCAAGACATCCCTCCCCATGACAGAACATGAGGCTGAGCCTCACAATTCCAGAAGAAATGAGGGATACCCATCTTTTTCAATTGCAATGGCTTCTGCAGAGCTTGGACCCAGGGATGTTGGAGTCTTGGGGTCATGGAACTCTGTTGCCCATGATACAAGCCCTTTCTGCCCCAGCACTCAGAGCCACGTCATACATCCCCTCTCCCCTGGCCCATCTCACCCCATCCACATACCTGGACCAGGTCTCTACTTTCCTCCTTGTACTTCCTCTTTGTCTCTGTTTCTCTCTAACCACATCTCTGTTTCTTCCTTTCACTCTCTAGGGAGTGGTGTAACATACGGTGCTAAGCTTTATTCTTATACATGTGAATATCCAATTTTCCCAGCACCAGTTATTCAAGAGACTATTCTTCTCCACTGTGTATTCTTGACTCCTTTGTCAAATACTAGTTGACTGTGCATGCATGGGTTTAGTTTGGGCTCTCAATTTCTGTTCCATTGTCTTGTGTGTGTGCTTATGCCAGTGACATAACTGATTTCTTTCTGTTAGAATGAAGCTTGAAGTCAAGAAGTGTGATGCCTCCTGTTTTGTTCTTTCTTGCGTTGGCTACTTGGGGTCTTTTTGTGGTTCCAAATACATTTTAGGATATGATTTTCTAATTGCATAAAAATTGCATCGGAGTCTTCATAGAGATTGCACTGAATCTCTAGATGACTTTGGGTAGTATGGACATTGTATCTATATTAATTCCTCCGAAATGGACATGGGATGGCTTTTCACTGACTTGTGTGTTCTCCTGTTTCTTTCATCCAAATTGGATTTCTTCCATTTCTGCACACAGGTTTTATAGTTTTATGTAGAGAGATATTTCACCTCCTTGGTTTAATTTATTCTTATAAATTTTATTGTTTTTGATGCTATTGTAAGTGGGATTGTTTTCATTACTTCTTCTTAGATAATTGGGTTAGTGTATAGGAATGCTACAGAATTTGATATGGTGACTTTCTATTTTGGAACTTCACTGCATTTCTTGATTAGATATTAACAGGTTCTTTTACATTAAACTTTTTATTTCAGTCCTTTACCTTGTTTAAAAAAAAAACATGTTATTTGGGAATAGCTGACACACTACGTTACATTAGTTTCAGATGAACAACATAGTCATTGGACAAATGTATACATTCTGCTACCCTAACACAGGTGTAGCTATCATCTGTCACCATGCATCACTACTCCAGTACCATTCTCTATGTCCCCTATGCTATATCTTCTATCTGTGATTCATTCATTCCATAACCAGAAGTCTGCATCACCCAATCCCCTTCACATATGTAGGGCATCCTTGTCTTGTGCCTGATCTTAGTGGAAAATCTTTCACAATTTCACTACTGAGTATGATATTAGCTGTGGGCTTCATATACATGGCCTGTCTTATGTTGAGATATGTTCCTTCTACATTGAATTTTTAAAGAAGTTTTTAGCACAAATGAATATCAAATTTTCTCATAACTTTTTTTCTGTGTCTATTGACATCATCACATGAGTTTTCTTTTTTTTTTTTAATGTATTGATTTTAGTTTAAATTTATTTATGTATTTCTTTAGTATTTATTTTTTCAAGTTTTTATTTAAATTCCAGTTGGTTAACATACAGTGTAATGTTAGTTTCAGGTATAGAATGTAGTCATTCATCACTTACATACAACACCCAGTTTTCCTCACTACTGGCGCCCTCCTTAGCCCATCACCCATTTAACCCATCCCCCTGCCCACCTCCCTTCTAGTAATCCTCCGTTTGTATTTATAGTTAAGAGTCTGGTTCTGGTTGATTTTTATTTAGTTCAATTATGTGAGGGGTCACTTTGATTGATTTCCATTTCTGAAACATCCTGCCTTTACAGGAAGAAAACCCTTCATCACGTCAATGATCCTTTTAAGGTGATGCTGAATTTGGTTTGCCTGTATATTACTGGGAATTATTCATCTATATTCATCACGGGGATACTGGCCTATAGATTTCTGTTCAGGTAGTATCCTTTTCTGGCTTCCTACCAGGGTAATTCCAGTCTCAGGAAATGAATTTGGTGGTGTTCATTCCTTTTGAATCAGTGAGACGACTGCTGTTAGTTCTTCTACAAACGTTTGGTCAAATTCACCATTGAATCCACCTGGTCCTGGGCTTTTCTTCCCTGGGAGAACTTCGATTACTGATTCAATTTACTTGCATTGGTTATCTTCTTGTATTGATACAGTCTTCCTTTAATGGGTCTGTGCAAACCTTCTATATCTTCCTGATACAGTCTTGGTAGGTTGTGTGTTTCTAAGAACCTATCCATTTCTTCCAGGTAGGCGGTTTGCTGGCATCTAATTTGGCCGTAGTCACCTCTTTGCCTGCTTTATGTTTCTTTGGTATAAGGTGTAATGTCTTCTCTTTTATTTATAATTCTTTTGAATTGGGTCCTCCCTCTGTCTTAGCATAGTCTAGGTATAGTCTTGACAATTTTGTTTCACTCTTCTGAAAACCCACTGTTGGTCTTCTTCATATTTTCTATTGATTTCATGGTCTCAGTTTCATTGGTTTGCACTCTCATATGGATTACTTTCTCCCTTTTGAGAACATTGGATGTACATTGTTGTTTTTTTTCTAGTTCTTTGAAGTTAAAGGTAGGTTGTTCATTTGAGTCCCAAATCTATCTTCCACGCATGCAAATCCAGTGACTCATCAGAGAACCTTCAGTAGGTCTTTTCTGTCCTATTTCTCATTCTCAGAACTCTGAGAAATAGAACCAGAAAATTTATTTGAAGACACTATAGATGGAAACTTCCCTAATGCAGGGAAGGAAAAAAATCCAGAAGCAGGAGGCACAAAGAACCCCCAATATATTCAACAGAAGCAGATCCACACCAAGTCATATAGTAATCAAACGCAAAATGTCGTGATAAAGAAAAATTTTCACAGCAGGAAAACAAAAGATGACATTTTCCTACAAGGGAAACCCCATAAGGTTATCACTGGATGTTTTTCAGAAGAAACTTTGAAACTGTAAGTGACCAGCATGGTATGGTAAAGGTGCTGAATGGAAAACATCTGCAGCCAAAGAGAGTCTATCCAGCAAACTATCATGCAGATGGAAGGAGAGATCAAGAGGTTCCCAAATAAATACTAAGCGAGTTCACAACCAACAAACCACCCCTGCAAGAAATGTTAAAGGGGACTCTTTAAGTGGGAAAGAAACACCTAAAGTGACAATATTAAAGTGCAAAACGCAAAAGCAATAAAAGTGAGTATATCTGTAAAACATCAGTCAAGGTATTCACGATATGAAAGGTTTTGAAATAGGAACACTACATAGCTACAACACGGGGAGGAGAGGACTAAAGAACTAGTTCAAACTTAAATAACTATCAACTTAATATAGACTTCTACATGCAGAAGTGGTTAGGTACAAACCTAATAATAACCACAAACCAAACACCACTAATACATATGCAGAGTATAAAGGCAAGCAATTTCACCTGTGAAATTATGAAGAAACCCAGCAAACCAAAAAAAGAGAAAGAGAAGAAAGGATCAGAAAAATTCAGAAACAACCAACATCAAGTAATAATAAGACAAGTACATGTCTATCAATTACTTTGAATGGAAACAGAATAAATGCTCAAATCAAAGGCACTGGGTGACAGATAGGGGCAACTGGATGGCTCAATCGCTTGAGATTTCGACTCTTGATTTCGGCTCAGGCTATGATCCCAGGATCATGGGATTGAGCCCCAACTGGGCTCTGCACTGAGCATGGAACTTGGTGAGGATTCATTCTCATTCTCATTCTCTCTCTCCCTCTCTCTCTGTCTCCCTCTTCCCCCTTTCCCCCCACCCTGCCCTCCCATGCCTGTGCTCTCTCTCTTCATAATAAAAGGCACTGGGTGATAGAATGAATAAAATATAGGACCCATCTATTTTCTACCTACAAAAGACTAATTATAGAACTAAAGTATCAAAAGAAAACTGCAGTAGCCATACCTATATCAGACAAAATAGATTTAAAAATAAAACTGTAACAAGAAACAAAGAAGGACACTATACTAATAAAAGGTACAATCCAACAAAAAGATAGAACAATTGTAAACATACATGCGCTCAACCTGAGAGCATCCAAATACACAAAACAGTCCAGAACTAAAGAATTAATAGTCACACAATCATAGTAGGGCACTTTAACACCCCAATGACATCAATGGAAAGATCATTCCATCAGAAAATCAACAAGGAAGTAGTGGCTTTGAATGATAGAGTAAACCAGATGGACTTAACCCATATATTTTAGACATTCCATCCTAAAACAGCACAATACACATTCTTTTCACGTGCACATGGAACATTCTCCACACTCTATAAAATATTACGTCATAAAACAAAGCCAAACCAAAATCAAACTGATCAATGTCATACCATGTGTCTTTTCAAACCACAATGCTATGAAAGTAGAAGTCTACAACAAGAAAAAAACATCTGGAAAAGGCAAAAAACCATGGAAGTTAAATAACATGCTACTAAACAATCAATGGCTCAACCAAGAAATCAAAGACAAAATCCAAAATGAAATGGAAACAAATGAAAATGAAAACACAACAATCCAAACTTCTGTAAAGCAGGAAAACTGGTTCTAACAGGGAAGTTTATAGCAATACAGGTCTGCCTCAGGAAAAAAAAAAAAAAAAAAAAAAAAAAAAAACCAGAAGTAAACTCCATAACATTATGACTATAAAAGCCAGACAAAGGACAAAAAACAAAATCCCCAAAGAGCAGAATGAAGAAAATACTTAAAATCAGAGGAGAAATAAATGATAAAGAGAAGAGATTAAAACTATGCACCTGATGCACTAAAAACAGATGAGACAGTACGTGAAATCCTACCAAACCGAGAGACGGCAGGCTGACGGTGTGAAACACTCCAGAGCCAAACTGGAATGGGGCAAGGCAACCTCCAGCGCAAAGAGACAGGGGCGATAAAATGAACGCAATACCTACAGATGGAGGGCGGTGTCCACACATGAACATCCTCCCGCTCAAAGTGGGAGTGCAAGCATGACCTACTTCTTTCCGTAGCCCTAATCCTAACGCTAACCCAAATCCCAACACCTACACCTAACAGCGAAACCCTCACCAAAACACTAATACTATACCCTGCCCCTGTCCCTATGCGTAAACCCAACCCCAACCCTACCGAACCATAAAGTTAAACATAACACAAATTAACACTAAATTGACCCTAACCCTATAACTCTAACCATAAACTCTTAACCCTACTGCTCTAACTCTACCCACTACCCCTAAAATTATAAAAACCAAAACTAACCCTAACCCTAACCATAAAACTCTAACACGGACCCTAATCAAATCCCCTAACACATAACCCTAACCCTAGTCCTAGACCTAGACCTCACCTTATCCCTAAACCTAACGCAAACCCTAACATTAACGCTAACACCTAAACCTAACCTTACCATCTAACCATAACCCTAACTCTCAAACCCAAACCATAACCCTAACACTAAGCCTAACCCAAGCCCAAACCTAACGCCTAAACCTAACTCTAACTCCAAACCCTAACCCCTAACCGTAACCCTAAACACTAACCATAACCCTAAACCAAATCCTAATGCATAAACCTAACTCTAACCCCTAACTCTAATCCCTAACACCAACCCTAACCCTAACCCTAACCCCTAACACCAAACCCAATCCCAAGCCCTAACTCAACGCACAAGACACACAGGAATGGTGTCACATCGGCATTGGTGAAGTCCCCGGACAGAACATTAACCCTAGTTAAGGACCTCTCTGGATGGGGACCCAATTCCTATCTCTGAGAACACCACAAACAAAGGGCCCAAAGCAGTGCAGAATTACTCGGCATGGAACATGGAACATCATCATGACATTTCCAATGCCCACATGGAGCTGCACAAGGGGGTTGATGAGGCCCAACTGAAGATGGCACACACACGAGGCTGGCCCTGGCACACAAAAACTAAGCCTGAACAGCCTGCTTTGATGAGGTCTACACTCAATCCTCTGGGGAGACCACTACCCTGCTGGAGTTTCAGCGCTTGGAGCTTCCTGGGACCTAACCCTAACCTTAACTGTGACACTCACATACCGCTCAAACTAAACTTCACCCTAACTCTAAACCTAACCCTACACATGACCCGCAACCACGCATGGACCCTCATTCAGTCCTCCAGGGTGATCACGGCACTGGTGTCGCTTTGGCCCTGGCAATGTCCATGGAACGAACCTTAACCTTGGCTAAAGCTTTCTCCTAATGGGGACCCAATTCCTAAGTCTGAGGACATGACAGACATGGGGCCCAGAAGTGGAGGAGGATTACTCGGTATGGAACCTGGAACATCACCATGTCATTTCCAAAGACCAGAAGGAGCTCCACAGGGGACTTCTTGAGGTCTAACCGAGGAGTGGCCATGGCACCCAAAACTCAGCCTGACTGGGACCCTCCTTAGACCCCTCTACTCAGCCCTGCGGGGAGACAACTGCCCTACTGGGGGTATAGCGCCAGGAACCTCCTGTGACCAAGCCCTAATCTTAACGGTGACCCACAGTATACACGTGAACCTAAACCTCACCTCACTTTAACACTCACCCTACACCTGGCTTGCACCATGCATGTACCCTCACGTCATCAATACAGGGAGATCACAGGACTGGTGTCTCTTCGGGCCTGGAGATTTCCCTGGCCCAAACCCTAACTGTAGCTAAGGCTTTCTCCACATGGGGACCGAATTCCACACTCTGACAACAGCACGCACAATGGGTTGAGAAGTAGTGCAGGATAATTCTGTGTGAAACGTGGAACATCACCATGTCATTTCCAAAGCACGGCTTCCGATGCAGAGGAGGATTCCTGAGGCCTACCAAAGTGTGCGGATATAGATGTCTGGCTTGGAACGCAAAGACTAAGGCTAACAGGTACCCTCCCTTCTGCACTCCAGTCAGCCCTTTGGGGAGACAACTGCACTGCTGTAGGTTCAGGGCCTGGAACCTCCTGGGAACTAATCTTAACCCCAAACAGAACCGTAACACTACCCCTAAACCTAAACCTAACATGATCTCTCAACTAACTCTACACGAGACCCACACCCACCCATGTGCCCAAATTTCAGCCTTCCATGGAATTCATAAGAATGGTGTCGCATCGGCCCTGGCGACGACCCTGGACCGAACCCTAACCCTAGCTAAGGCTCTCTCCCCATGGGAACCCAATTCCAAGTCTGACAACAGCATGAACATGGGTTCGAGAATCTCTGCAGAAATACTCAGCATGGAACGTGGAACATCACCATGCCATTTCCAAAGCGCGACTGCAGCTGCACGAGAGGATTCCTGAGGCCTACACGAAGGATGGGCCACACATTTGTCTAACCTTGGAACCCAAAACTAATCCTGACCGGCACCCTCCGTTGTGTACTCCACTCAACGCTTCGGGGAGACAACTCCTCTGCTGTGTGGTCAGTGCCTTGAGCCTCCTGGGACCTAACCCTACCCCTAACCAGAACCCTCAACTGAAACCTAACCCTCTCTCCAACCCTACAATTCACCCCTCGAGGGAGATCACGGGTTACAACCCTAAACCTACACTTCAGCCGCACCGTTGCGTGGGCCCTCACTTCAGCCCTCGAGGGAGATCACGAAACTGGAGTCGCTTCAGCTCTGGCGACGTCCGTGGACTAAACCATAACACTAGCTAAGGCTATCTCCCCATGGGGACCCAATACCAAAGTCTGACAACACCACACGCCTGGGTCAAGAAGCGGTGCAGGATCCCTCCACATAGAACCTGGAACACCATGTGGTTTCCAAGGCCCGGCTACAGCTGCCCGAGAGGATTCCTGAGGCCTACCCGACCAGTGGCCCATACACTTGTCTGGCCTTGGAACCCAAAGACTAATCCTGACCGGCACCCTCCCTGGTGCACTCCACTCAGCCCTTAGGGGAGACAACTGCACTGCTGTGGGTTCAGCGCCTGGAGTCTCCTGGGACCTAACCCTAATCCTAACCCTAACCTTAACCCTAACCCTAGTCTTCTGCAGAGGGTCAAGGGTCAGTTCCCAGGTCTGAACCAGGTGGCCTCAGGGATGCGGCTCTGGCCTTGGAGTTGCTGCTGTTGCTGCTACATCGCAGCTGAATGTGGCGTGGCTATTTGTCTCTGACGCTGTGAGAGGGAGAAGTTCCTCTGGCAGCTAGGAGTGAGACATGAGAGGAAAGAGCTGTGTGCCTGTACAGAGCAGCTGCCTGTGGTCAGCAATTCTGGCCTTTTACCGATTGGAGATTCCCATCCAAAGTCCTGGATTCACCCAAAATTGGGCTATTAAGTATATAAACTGGGCCACTTCATTCTACAAGTCTCAACGGTTAAAAAATAAGGCTAACAGAAAAACCGGGGAGCGTGTTTATGTCTGACACAGAAGGCGTCCATGGGCTGGTAGAGAAGCCCTAGGAGCTGTCCAGGTGCTGAAAATGTGTTGAAAGAGGGTTATAGTTTTTTTAGTCACAGCTCCGTATCTCCTGCCCTCTCCATCTAAATCCAAGTGTTCAGAGTGATAAGGGCATAGATGTGTCACCACTGCTACTAATGAGTGGGGAAAAACTGCCCTCTTATATCAGGGTGGTAACCAACACTAAGAATTATAATAATCTTGTTTTTCAATTAGGATTTTATGTTGTTGCAGCTTAAAAAGGGACTCATTTGGGAAATGAATGGATACTGTTGACTTAGGAAAATTCACTCGAGCAGAATTTTCCTTTTTTGAATATGAAAATTCTCAAAATATACTACAGAGAGTGACATAATGAATACCTACACACAAACACAGACTTTGCAATTATTATAAATTTGCCATGTTTGCTTGACATCTTCTATTGTGAAAGATTGTAGGTTATAGACATCACAAGATTTCACTCCTAATTAATTCAGTATTCACCTATACCAAAGGAGACATGATCTCCTACAAAACCACACTAGCATTTGCGCATAAAAAACTTTAAAAAAAAAATTCCTGCATATCTTCTAATAGTCAGTTAGGAAGGGTTTTTCAAAAGACAATTAACATCAGAAAGTGGGGGAAATATCGAGCATTGAGAACAGGCCATGAGAAATGATACTTCCATGGCTAAGAATTTAGGAGTTTCAAAGAATCAACAGAAAAATCCCCTTTGTAAAAAGAAAAGAGAAACTACTGTTTTTCCATGAAACTATAAGGATAACCCTACAATTATGTGTGTGAGAGCTTGCCTGTGTCTCTGCCTGGTGTACCAATATGTCCTAACTTTCCTAACCTGTAAGAACCACTGGGCCCAAGAAACTGTATCTCTGCTTTCTCATTGATGCATACCAGCATGCCAAGTGTCTGGGTGGTGGTTACTCAAACAGTAAGCAGACTGTGACTTTTATGCCTTTTGAGGACTCTGGACACAGGTCTGGGCAATATAGCACTCTATTTTCACGGCTGTGGTCCTGGGGTCTTCAGGAAGCACCGAGGCACTCTCCCACTCAGAGCCAGCAACAGGGCCCTCAGCTACATGCTGCTCAACTCCCCCACCTTACAGTTCATCGGCCGTCCCGACACAGCCACCCACATGCTCCAGCAAACCGCATTTGGAGTGGTTTTTATTGTGGCTGTTTCCACTGTTACGGCCCAAACCATCACTGTGGCCTTGGTCTTCAGGGTCACTGCACCAGGGAAGAGAGGGTGGCTCCCTGAGCCCCAGCTCCCTGTGGGCTCCGGCTGGGAACCTCGCCCCGTTCCCTGACACAGACACAGTCCGAGCCTGGGTATGTCCTCCTCCTGTGCAGCAAGGGCTCCGCCATTGTCCTCTACTGTGTCCTGGGATGCCTCGGCTCTGGGCCCGGGGCTCCATCACTGCCCTCTACTGTGTCCTGTGATGCCTCAGCTCCCGCGCCCCGGGGCAGTTTCATGGTGGCTTTCCTGACGCCTCCAGCAAGTTCCTGACATCCAGCACGCTGGCGTTCTGTGGCATCCAGGCCACCCTCCTGCCTGTCTCTCATAGCACCAAGGGCAAGGTCACGGAGGCCAGAGAGATGGTCTCCATCCGGGGCTTCAAGGCTGCATCTGTGCCCCCAGGTGCTACATTATCCCCCTGAGGCCTGGCCAGAACACCCCAAGAGGGGTGTGGCATAAAGACATCTTCTATGGGCAAATAAAACATTAACAGTTAACAGTAAGTCACCCATTTTGCAAATATTTAATGTTTTTTAATGTTTCTTCTCATTTTTGAGAGAGAGAACGAGAGAGAGAGGGGGGCAGGGGCAGAGAGAGAGGGAGATGCAGAATCTGAAGCAGGCTCCAGGCTCCAAACTGTCAGCACAGAGCCCAACGCAAGGCTCCCAACCCACGAACCCTGAGACCATGACCTGAACCAAAGTCAGACGCTTAACCGACTGAGCCCCCCAGCACCCCTGCACTTGTTCAGTACAAAAGTCAAACTCACGGGTCACCTGGGTGGCTCAGTTGGTTGAGCGTCCGACTTCGGCTCAGGTCGTGATCTCGCGGTCTGTGAGTTCAAGCCCCGCATGGGGCTCTGTGCTGACAGTTGGGAGCCTGGAGCCTGCTTCGGATTCTGTGTCTCCCTCTCTCTCTGCCCCTCCCACGCTCACGCTCTGTCTCTCTCTCTCTCTCTCTCTGTCAAAAATAAACATTTAAAACATTAAGAAAAAGTCAAACTCACTGCTGACAATGTCACTGAAAAGGTGAGCTCTAGATGCTCTGCATCATTTGAAGGCGCCAGCCTCTTGGACGCACGCAGGATCCGCCACTCGCGGTGCGTGCCGCTTCGTGAGCCACTGCTCTGGCCCAGGCCCCAGGTTTGCCTCAACTTCATTTTCTGTTTTCCCCAATTACAAAAGCCTTCCCTACACTAAGATTTTGATCATGTCTCCTTTTTAAAAGCATGCACTTCTCACGGTTAGTCTCCATCTATTTTACGTCTATTTCACTTTGGTGAACGGTGGGGAGTCGCCATTCCCGGACCGAGTAGGAGCTGGTTCCGAAGCCCCAGGTGAGTGACCACAGGGGAAGAGTCAGGACAAAGGAGCTGCAGCTTTGTGAGCCCTCCAGGAACACAGTATGTGGGCAGACTCGGAGCCCCAGGAACCCCAGGTATGTCGGTTAAAGGGGGGGACGTCCGAGATGGGAAGATTTAAGGGCAGGGTCCCAGTCAGTTGGAGGGGATCACCAAGCAGAAAGGGGGATAAGGAGCCCAGTGCCAGGCCCATGCCCCATGTGTGACCTTTCCGGCTCCACCATAGGAGGCCTGGGGTACAGCTCTGCAGATTCCGGCCCCTCTGACTATACCTTAGCCATATGTGAATTTCTTCCCAGGAGTTTCCGTTTGGGGACCTCTACTGGGGGAGCAGGATGGGGGAGGGGTGCTTTCAGGAGAGGCCTCCCTATTGTGAGGGGAGAGCCATGAAGACACCTTTCTCCACTGACTCGGCACTTGGTCCTAGCCCTCCGCCTGGGCCCAGACACCTGCAGGAGCCTCGTGCTGCTGCACCCGACCCCTGACCCAAGCGCCGTGCCGTGGGGAAAGTGCACCGGGCAGCTGGTGCATTCTCCAGCTTTCCCCTTGCTGATAGGACCAGAGGAAGCCAGTAAAGGCCTGGCTGTTACTTTCATTTGTCTTCTTGACTAGATGGATTCATAGACAATTCTTTCAGTTTCTGGACCCAATTTCAACGTCCAGGAAGTGCCCCTCCTCAAAAAAAAAAAAAACCACAAAGCAATTCTTGGACACCACTGGGGTATCCAAGAACTCAGTTCTGACACCTTCTACCTCAAGACAGCATCAGGTTCTACAGGTTAAGGACTCGGTCCCACCCCCCACTTCAGATGCCAGTCACAAGCCCCAGGCTGTTACCTGTGCTTCTAACCCACTGCCTAGACCGGAAGGTCCCAATGACCTCCTCCTTAGGGTCTCTATTTGCTGGAGTGGCTCACAGAAATCAGGGAACACTTAGGTTTACCAGTTTATTAAAGGGTGTGATAATTATGAATCGACAGCCAGATGAAGAGATACACAGGGTGAGGCCAGGGAAAGAGTGTACCACTCTCCCCGCATCTCCAAAGGGCAACATTGCCACCAGCCACTTTGACTCCTGAGCTCAGCTGAGCCCGAAGCAAGGAAGTGTCTCCCCCTCTGCTGTACGAACAGTGCTCAGAATGGCCATAAGGAATAGAGGCTATCATCAGTTGTCGAGCAAACACTCTATTTTACTCAAAGTCCACATATACATTACACTTTACAAAAACAGCATCTAGCTGGGTCTCTTGGTCCCCCTCTAATCCAACAAAAGGGAGAAAAGAGGACAAAGTCCCTCTTTTAAACGCTGGGGCTGCCCTGTGCACCCCCAGACCCCTGGTCCAGTGCACAGCAGGCAGGGTTAGTGGAACGCCCACCAGCGGCCAGCACAGGGCACCCGGAGCCCTCACCACCAGGCTAGCGGAGGTCCCTGCCAGGACCATGAACACGCAGATGCACAGAAGGACCCCGCCTCAAGAGGAGGAGACCGGGTACCCATAGTGGTTGCGGTCAGCTTCACCCAGGGTCAGCGTCAGTGACAGGCTGGGCTTCCGTCCCAGCTCCTCCTCCTCCAGGCAGCGCTGTGGGGGCCGGGACTTAAAGAAATCCGAGACGTAGCGAACCTAGGAGACAAGACAAGGGCTGATGGGGGCAGGGGAACGGGAAGGTCGTGGGGGGCGAGGGATGGGCTCTGAGGGGGAAGAGTGGAGTAGGGAGGGCAAGAGGATCCCCCCACCCAGGGTGGGTCTCCTGACCCAGGAGCTCACCGTGAGGCCGGCCACCAGTGCCCCCTGCAGGAGGCCAACAAGGACATCACTCCAGTGGTGCTTGTGGTCAGACACTCGGGTGTAGCCGACGTAGAGAGCAAAGGCCAGCAGGAAAAACTGCACTGTGGGCCGCAGAAGCCGCGCCCACTTCCAGCAAAGCCGTGCCTGCACGTAGAGCTGGGGGCCGGAGGGCAGCCATCAGCCCAGGAGCCCGCTGGGCTCACCCCACACCCAGGGCGCAGACGGGAGTGGAGGCCAGGAACACAAAGCCAGCAGGCCGGGAGCCTCCAGTTTCTAAGAACAAACCAGTCACCTCGACCCATCACCACCTCCCCTTCCCCCTTTTGCAGAAGGAGAAACTGAGGCCCAGTCCCACAAGCCAATCCTGGGAAACAGACTTACCGCCAAGAACATCATGCAGTACATCCCAAAGGAGGAGTGTCCAGAATAGAAAGACAGTCTAAGAAAGGAGAGCACAGGTGTCAGGAGGGGCTGCACAGGGAACAGAGCCCAGGGCCCAGGCTCAGAGACCGGGAAGCTCACTGACATCTCTGCCTTCGAAGTCCCCGGGCCCCTGGCCCCCAGCCCCCTGTGTATCCCACAGTCTGGGGCCCAGCATAGGGAGGGTTTTATGGGGAAACGTGGCCCCTTTTCATTTCCCTGACCACACAAAGCAAAGTCTCCAACTGGGGCTCACAGTCTTTAACAAGGATACCGTAGGCCACAAACTCAGAACCAGGGCAGACAAACAGATAACACCACAGTTTGGGGATCATTTCCCATCTGTGGTTCTTGATGCAGGAATTAAGCTCAAGGTTTAGCAAAAAGGACACCAGTGGACAAGAGAATGGCAGATTAAGGAACTCCAAAGGTCCAGCCCTCCATAAACATAATGGAATCACACTGGCAGTGGCCACCACCAGGACTAGCAAAACAGACCTCTTTGCACGGATTTGTGATTGTCTGGACCCATCTGGTGGATCTGCAGAGCTACGCCACTCTCCTGTGGCCGACGCAGCTACCTGGGGGATTGCTCTGAAGCCTTTACAGCAAATGTCGGTCACTGCTGCCCAGGGCAATGCATGGCAGCCGAGGCACAGGGACCCACCAGGACGCTCAGGAAAGGAGCCCTTGGCTCTCACCTCTGGCTGACCTTCAGGTGCTGCGCAAACAGGAAGCCTGCCTGAGCTCGGAAGGCAGGCCCCGACACAGCACACACAGCCCATCGGCAAACTCAGAGAGAGGTCTTTCTCCCAGTGCCAGATGTTTAAGGAAATCTCTGTCCAAGTACTAGCTGATCGTGCAGCTAACAGAAAGAACTTCATGGCCACACAGGACAAAGAATACAGAATTTACAAAATTAGTTCAAAAGGTCGCTAACCAACCGACCGACAACTGCAACAAAGAGCAACAATGATCGCTGGGTGGGAGAGCACAAGATATTTCCAGAGTTGCTACATGACAACATTAAAGATGCCCAGTTCTCAACCAAATAGTCACAAAGCATACAGGGGGAAAAGTGTGGCCAATACACAGGGTGAAAAGAAATCTGTTAACAGAAGCTGTCCCCAGGATGCCCAGGTGCTAGACTTACTGGACAAAGACTTTTCTCTGGCCATTTAAAATCTGTTCAAAGAGGGAAACAATGTCTCACTAAACAGAGAATATCAGCAAAGAGACAGAAGTTACCCAAAGGAACCAAACAGAAATTCTGGAGCTGAAAACAGTAAGTAGTATCTGAAATGAAAAATCACTAGCAGGTCTGAATGGGCAGAAAGAACCGTGAGCATGGACACAGGTCAACTGAGACAATTCAACTGGAGGGGCACAGAGTAAGAAGGGAGAAAAAGAGGTAGGCACCAGGGATGCCCACACACACGGGGGAGCCCAAAGAGGGGAGGAGAGACAGACAGGGGCAGAAAGAGTATTTGAAGACATAATGGCTGAACACTGCCCAAGCCGGATCAAAGACACGAATCTACACATCTAAGAAGCTTGAGAACTCGAACGGGAGAAGCTCAGAGACACAGCGTAATCAAACTGCCAAGGACAGTCAAGCAAGAACCGTGCACACGGCAAGAGAAGAGGCCGCTGTGGTACGAGGGTCCTTAGTACGACTAGCAGCCAGTTTCTTGTCAGAAGCCATGGAAGCCATGGAGGCAGTGGAGGCCAGGCACCCCATGGAGGCAGTGGGGTGATACTTTCAAAATAACCAAGAATTCTAGGTCTGGCAAAATCACCTCCTAAAAATGAAGGAGAAATTCGGACATTCCCAGATAAACACAAACTGAGAGAATTCATTACTCAAACACCCGCCCTATAAGAAATTCCAAAAGGGAGTCTTTCCAGGAGAGATGAAGGGTGCTAGACAGTTAGCTCAGGCTCACACAAAGATCTGAGATACACGAGTCAAGGTAGTTACACAATACGACCATCAGTATTCACGTACTTGAGCTCGTAATTCCTGATTTTTTTCTAACAATTTTATGGGATGCCTGCGTGGTTCACTTGGTTAAGCATCTGACTTTGGTTCAGGTCATGATCTCGCAGTGTGTGAGTTCAAGCCCAGTGCTGGGCTCCATGTTGACAGCTGAGAGCCCGGAACCTGCTTCAGAGTCTGTGTCTCCCTCAGTCTCTACCCCTCCTGCCACTTGTGTGCTCTCTCTCTTTCTCTCAAAAATAAATAAATTGGGGCGCCTGGGTGGCTCAGTCGGTTAAGCGTCCGACTTCGGCTCAGGTCATGATATCACGGCTCGTGAGTTTGAGCCCCACATCGGGCTCTGTGCTGACAGCTCAGAGCCTGGAGCCTGTTTCAGATTCTGTGTCTCCCTCTCTCTCTGACCCTCTCTTGTTCATGCTCTGTCTCTCTCTGTCTCAAAAAAATCAGTAAACGTTAAAAAAAAATTCTTTTTGAATAAACAAATAAAAATTAAAAAAAATAATTTTTTAACTGCACATACAGATGGGTGTTAGCTAGATTTATTGTGGTGATCATTTCAAGGTAAATACAAATGTTGAACCATGTTGCGCACCTAAAACAAACATCGCATCATATTAATTATGTCAATTATGCCTCATTTTTCAAAAACCTGAGTAAAACAGTAACTATAAATCTGAGTTGATGAACACACAATGTATAAAATATAATTTGTGAAAATAATCTCATAAGGGGGGCAGAGCTATATAGCCACAAACTTTCTGCACAATCAGTAACTAACGTAAAAGAAGGCAGTAATGAAGAAATTCTAAAGCCAGGAAAAAAGAATATGTGGAAAGCAAATAACAAAACACCAGAAGCTCTTTCCTATGGGGGATTACATTAAATATAAATGTATTAACCTCTCCAATTAAAAGGCGGAGGTTGCAAAACAAACTTACAAAGTGACATAACTTTGCATATGCCGTATACCTTCAGACGCACAAACAGGCTGAAAGTACAAACGTGGGAAAAGCATTCCATTCAGACAGCAACCAAAAGACAGCCAGAGTGGCCACGCTGCTATGGGACAAAACAGACGATGAAAAGAAAAGAAAAAAACCGTTCACAGAGACAAAGGACGTTACACAGTGATCAAGGCACACGTGTCAAGAACACATCACAATCACAAAGAAAACGCACAGAACAAGAACCCCGAAAGAAGTGAGGCAGAAACGCACACACCTCACATGTGAGCACAGACACGGGAGAGGCCAGACAAAAGGCTGCACGGTGTGTGACTCCACGTGCGTGAAGCGTCAGAAGAGGCACACCCACCCACAGGAAGGGGGTTCGTGAGTGCCGGGGGCCTCGTAACTAATAGACACAGAGCTTCTTTCTTGGGATGATAAACATATTCTGGAATACGAGAGTGGGGATGGCGGCACGACACTGTGAATGTACTAAGAATCAATGAATTGTACGTATTGAAATAGTTAAATTCGTGATTTTTAGGGATGTGAATTTTATTTCAAAATTTTAAACAGGAAAATAGATGCCAATTAATTGAGAAGTTTATCAGAGAATGTGAGAGCACAGAGCAGAAGCCGGACAGCGGGGCCTGAGGTCTGGGGGGCTGTTCCTCTCAGGACCCCGCATCCCGGCCCCACCTCACATCCCCACACCTCCCCAACCCAGGCCCACGGGCCCCACCCGGCCTCACCCCACCTTACCCTCCAGGAAGCTCACCCTTCCACATCCAGCGCCTGGGGGTCCTGCTCTAGCCCCGACTCCTCCCCCAGGGGTGGGGACAGCCGTGGCTTAGGGTCCCCAGCATCGCCCCGAGTGAAGGCGGCCGATCCAGCACCCACCTGGACTCGGTGACGTTGGCGGGGCTTCCCCTGCACACCTTCTCCACCTGCACGTACACGGAGCAGTTGACGCGGCTCCAGTCAGGGTCACACACCGCCAGGAAGTTGGGCCGCAGTCGGCCGATCATGTACTTGGCCAGGTCGGTGAGCGACTGACTCACCGCAGCCCCAAACAGGAACGTCCCCAACACCTTGTAGACGGCCGCCACATAGTTGTTGAAGTCGGAGCGGGAATAGAGGCGGTCTGTGTATACCAGGTAGGCCTCCCCGGCAGAGACCTGCACAGGGAGCCGCTGAGGGCACTCATGGCTGGGCTGGGGAGGCAACTGTGAGGGTCTCCACCAAGCCCTGGCTCGCTGGGCCTCGGACTCCCCACAGAAAGGGCTTCGGGGTGCCTGGCCTCCCTGAGTCTGCTGGGATTCTGGGAACTCCAAAGGGGGGGCCCCCTTCCCCACATACCATTCAGGGCAAAACTTGGCCCCACCCCCAGCACCCAACCTACCACCCTCCAACCTCTCCTGCCTTACGAGGATGATGGTGGCTGTGATGGTGACCCCAGCCATGAGCCCGTGGGTGATGGTGTCTGGACGGTAGGGGTACCGGATGGAGTCATCTCCACAGTAGAACCCTCGCTTATATGGTGCGTTCACAAGCGTCAGGATGGCAAAAGGCAGAGAGGCTGGGGGCAGGGGAGAGAAGCCAGTGGCCACACGGTTCTCCCCATGCTGTGTGGTCCCACCAGCCAAGCCCAGGGGCCACAGATGCCAGCCTTTGTCGGGCACTTGGCCACCTGCCTCGGCCTTCCCGCCCTGGTTTCCTCACCTCCGCGTCAACCTGACAGCGAGAAGGAGCTTTCCCCATGGCGAATGGGAGTCTGCTCCCTCATTAAAACCCCCTCATGGTTCCCCATCGTCCTCAGATAAACACCAAAATCCTCCCCGGGCCCATTGTACAGCCCCCACCCCACCTCCCCCCTCACTCACTCCCATCCAGCCTCCTTTCTCCTCCCTGAGCAAACTCCATAAGCATGCAACCGAGCTCCGTCCCCGAGCTACCTTCCCATGCAACCAAGCTAACCCTAACCCTAACCCTGAGCTCCGTCCACCCTTCCTGACTGCCCACACTGGCGCCCCTTTCACAGAACACAATTTCTGTTCTCCACGTCTCTGGGCCTGTATGCACTTCTGCAACATAGTGTGATACTTGATTGTCAGCCCCACCCAAAGGGCTTGACGGACACCTGAGGGGGGCCCACCATGTGCAAGGCTGTCCCCGGAGCCTGCCCAGGGCTTGGCCTAGGCAGGTGTTTTAATAAGCATCTTTTAAAAGAAGAGAGGCCCTCCCTGCCCCTCACTGTAAGGCAGGCCAGAGAGACCAGGAACGCACCACAGAAAGGGCCAGAGCTGAGACACCTGCATTCCTGCCTTTAACCCTGAGCCGGCCAAGGGCCTCGACGCCTCAGTCCAAAGACATATTCAGGAGCCACAAGTTCTGGCAGAATAATGAAAGGCATTGCTGTAGTACTGGGGTCCCAGGACCCCGCTGAGCCAAGGGTGACAAACGAAGGCAGGGTGCCCTTTGCCCCCCAGCAGGGCAGGTGACAAGTGTAAAAGGGTGTGACTCTTCTTTGGCATGAATACCGCAGGAGGCAGGGCCAACTCCTCCTCCTAAGACACCGAATTTAGTGCTGAGTCAAGGGAAACACAGAGGTCTGCCCATGGAGCCGAGTGTTAGGGATAAAGAATCATGGGTCAACGTGACTGGAATCGGGGAGGCCACACAGAAAAGAAGGTGGATCAAGGGAGCTGAGGAAGTTCAGGGCAGATCTGGGGAAGAGCTCCAGGCGGAGGGAAAGGCAGTCCCAGAGAACAGCAAAGGACCCTGCCTGCACGGCTGGAACACTGGGACTGGAGGGTATTGTAAGAACGGGAATCTCGCTGTGAGTGAGGTGGGAGACAGCAGAGAGCTTGGAGCAAAGGAGCAGAGCATGCGTTCAACGGGTTCCCTCAGGCTGCTGTGAGGTAGGGCAAGGGTAGTGGCAGAGAAGCCAGGCAGGAGACCCCCAAAGTTGGGGGGGAGCGGGGAGGCGGGGCTAGAATATGCTGAGCCACCAAGTCAAGCCCCATCCCCGCAACCCAACCACGGCAGGGGCTGGCGCAAGGGGCCTCAGGCCACAAGGTTAGCCTCCGCCTCCTGTCCCCCAGCCCCAGCCCCAGCCCCTTCCACTGGAGGCTCACCACCCTCAGCTGGAAGCAGAGCTGTGGATTCAGGAAGCAGAGCTCAAAGCACTGAACTGGGGGGCCTTTCCCTGCCTGGGAAACTCTGGTTCACACCCTCATGGCAGACACTTCCAGAACCTCCCTGCCTTTACATCATCCCTGCCCCCCATTTTTTCATCAGGGTCCTTGTCACCCAATGAAACCCAACTTCTTATATCGTGAAGCTTCAAGAATGGTAGCGGGGTCTGCCTGGGCCTCGAGCGCCTGGCACAAAGAAGCGACACTTGCCTGCAGCAGGTGCCTGAACCTCTCTGGGCTGAAACAGCACCTCCCTTAGACTGTTCCGTGGAAAAGACTTAATTATTTGCATGTCACTTAGCGCCTGGGATACATAAGTGCCACACGGATGTTTAAATGTAAATAACAGGTGCTCAATAAATGATGGCTAGGGCTAGCGGATGGCTAGTCCCCCCTGTGGACCTCTTCCCGTTACCACCTGGCCCACTCCAAAGAGCTTAGGGTTAGGGAGAGGGTTGGGGCTGGCGCGCGATCCTTCAGGGCATTACCCCTCCGCCCTTCAGCGACCTCCGTCCCGGCGGAGGTGCAGGAACCCCACAAGGAGGGGGTGGGGGGTGCGACTTAGGCCCGAGGGGGCCCCTCCCCGCGCCGGGGGGGGGGGGGGGGTAGAATTCCGGGGCCATTGTCCGCACCGCCCCGGAGCAAACACTCAGCCTTTGTTCCCGGGGCCCTGGGGGAGGGGCGGGGAGGGGGGCGGCCTCGGGCCACCCCCTCCCCCAGCCTGGCCCTCAAACCCGCCCGACAGGTTTGGTCTGCGCCGCCGGAGGCGACGGGTCCACCCGTAGCCCGGGGCCCAGCCTTTCTCTCCACCTGTGCACCCCCTCCCCACACACCCCGCCTGGGAAGGGGGTTCGAATCCCACCGAGCGGCTGAATGTGCCCCTGGGGAACGCCGATCCCGGGAGTGGGGGTGGAGGTCCTCCCGGCGGTGCCCCGCCCCCGGCCGCGCCCCCGGCCGCCCAGAACCTGGACCGCCGCCCGCGTGAGTCACCGCCCCGGCCGGGGGACGCAAACCCTCCGCGACTCGGGACGGCCGAGGGGGTGGGGGGGGCACGCAGAACGATGTGGGCGCCGAGGTCACCCCAGAGCTCCCCCGCCTGCGGCCCCCACCCCACCCCACCCCACCCCCGCTACAAACCAGCCCTCGGGGCGCCTGGGCGCGCACCGCCGGGGAAGGGGTCCGCCCCGCCACGCGCGGGGCCCCGCGGCTCTTACCGACCAGCACGCACAGCACGTCGAGCAGCACGAAGACCCACCTCCGTTCCATGCCGCCCCCGCCCCGGGCCGCGCCCGCGCCCCCCGACGCCGGTCCCAGCGCGTCCCGTCGCGCCCCGACCTGGCAGCGGGGTCACATGGGCGCCGAGCTGGGCCCAGCAGGGGCGGGGCGGGGCGGGGCGTGCAGGGGAGGGCAGCGGAGGGCAGGGGAGCGGCGGGAGGGCGGGGCGGGGCGGGGGCAGAGTCCGGCCGCGGCGGGCAGGGAGGGGCCGGCTGGAGAGTTCCTGCGCGTGGGGGCGGGAGACCCCAGCCCGGGTCTGGAGGGCGGGGAGGGGTCGTCCGCGCCCTGGCCGGGAGGCTGAGGGACCGAGGCCCAGAGTCACCCTCCGACTGGGCCGGCTGAGTCGGGGAAGGGCCGGGTGGCGAGAAGGAAGGAAGGAACCAGCGAACCAGCGAGGGAGGGAGGGAGCGGGCGAGGGGCCAGGCCCCTCTCTGAGCATCGGTTTCACTGGGGGGGCGGCGCTCGCGCTGCGCACATCTTAGTACGTCTGAGTCAGGAAGTGCCTAAAAAGTATGAAAACCGATGGGGTGTCATGGCTTAATCGCGGGGTTTTTTTTCTCTCCTCCTAATGCTGGAAGCCCTGGCATTCCGGTGATGCGTGGCGTTTCAGGTCAGGCCCCTCAGCACCCACTGTGGAGGCTGTTGGCGCTGTCCCCACTTTACAGAGGAGGAAACGGAGGTGGCAGGAGGTAGACGTAGGAACTCGCTCACAAGCTGGTTAGGTTCTGTGCCCCGTGCCCCCACTAGGTCCCAGGGAGCCCTGAGCTGGGAGGCGCCCAGGAGTCAAGAGCATCTAAGCTAGGGAAACTGAGGTCCAAGGGGCCATCACTAGATCCTTTGGGCTGAAACCATCTGAGAAGCCTTGGTGAGAGCCCTGCTTTGACATGGCAGGAAACATGACACAAACACGAGGTTCTGTCACTCAGGGTCACACAGTGTAAAGGGGGAGGTGGGGGAGAGTCGAACCCAGGGGGCCTGGCCCCAGGGTCTGCTCCCTTGACTTCTCAAACACATTCACCCTCCAAGCCCCTCCAACAACCCTAAAACAGGATGTTTCCCAACTCTTTAAAAAAAAATTTTAACATTTATGCATTTTTGAGAGACAGAGCATTAGCGAGGGAGTCTCAACCCTTTTTAGAGATGAAGGGAGCCAGACCCAAAGAAAGACAGGGAGCCCCTGATCCAAAGGCGGCTGGGGCTTAAACTCAGAGTCCCACTGACCCTGCTCCCTGGGAGGGTGACCAGGCACAGGCACTTACAGGGTGCGGGGGACCCAGGAGGGAGCCGGGGACCTTGGGGAAGAGGGGCAGTGTGCAGCAGACCTGGAGCTCCTTTGCTATTAGGGTTGGGGGCGGGTGTCTGAGCGCCAGCTCCTCTGCGCCCTGGGACAACTTCCCTCTTCTGAGGGGCCGGCAGAGACACTCCCCCACACACTCACTCAAAATAACTCAGCCCACTCCCAGGACCTGGCAAAGGCTAGCATGGAAACTTCTGGACCCGGATTTTCCGTCTGTGGTGTGCCGGAAAGATAGTGTGATAGGCATGTCCCCAGTATGGCTTCCCCTCTTTCCAACCGCATTCGTTGTTGGGGGCGGGAGTGATGGGCACATCCTAAAAAAAAAAAAATCCAGCTTCCTCCCTCGCCCCTAGACTTCTTCCGGTGGTGGGGGGGGGGGGGGGGGGAGATCATATTTACTTGCCCAGAGGGATTTTCCAGTGTCTGGGCCGGGGTGGGGCTGTCCCAAGGGTCCTGTTTCAGGCTCAGCTGGATCCAGCGCTCCTCGAGCTGGTGCGCCCCCCCCCCCCCCGCCCCCCAGGTAGGCTCCGGCCCTGCTCACTGGGGGGGGGGGGGGGGCGCCCCGGGGTAAGGCAGGTCCTGGGCTCCAGCTCCCGTCTTTCATTTGTTCACTCATTCAGGCAATGCCTAATGAATCACGGGTTTTGTGCAAATTACCTGACTTACATGCGATCAGCATCCGCGATGCCCAGCAAAATGTTCCATAAATGCTAGCTAGCCTCCTCATTGCTGTATTTAACTCACTTTAACCTCAGGGTGAGTGCCCAGACATGTTCAGTTAAGGTAGACGAAGGGCAATGCTATACCAGAGTCCAGGAAATGCGGGGTTCTTACTGAGCGCCTACTACTCGCTGGGGGGAGCGTGGTCCTGGGGGTGACCTGGGCAGGGGCTGCGAGTGGGACCCAAGCAGTCTCTAGGGGAGGCTCCTGCGGGCAGAGGCCAGGGGTAGGAAGAAGTAGGCCTGTGCTCTGATGAGCCATCAGCCCTCCCCGCTGACCTCAATCCCACCCTGTCCTTAAAACACCTGGATAGGGTCAGGATTAAAATCTAATGTGGGCAGTAAGGATTAGGATTAAGGTTAGGAATGGGGTCTGCTAGCTGGGTTCCTTCACACTTCAAGGAGGCTTTGCACTTGGAATCCGTCTTACATCCTTCTCGGAGAGAATCCGAGGCTAGTGAGGCCTGCTCTGGGGACAGAACCTGGGCTGGGAGCCAGCCCTGGAAGGCTTCTCCCCACCTGCAGGTGCCAGGGACTTGCCTATGTCCCCTAGAGACCACACCAACCCCTTGGTCCCTTATGGTCTACCAAGGAGTGGCGGTCAGTTTTCATCAACCTCATGGGCTCCAGGTGATGAAGTTGAGGGCGCGATGCCCGGGGGGGGGGGGGGGGGGGGGGGTGGGCAGAAAGGTGCCGCCCACACAGTGGGTGCCACCTGAGTGCCGCCATCGCTCCCAGGTCTTTCTACACTTCTCTCAGAGGCTCAGGCCGTACTGGGAGTTCTTCCAGAACTGGGGCTTACCCCCTGCTAAGGGTCCCAGAGCCGTACACCTGGGGAGCTGGGACAGGCCGGTCCACGAGCATGTCTGCCCACCTAAGCCCTGAGGTGGCACTGAAGTACTTCACCAGGAACACCTGACTCACCAGGAACCACCCCGGAGGGTTAATCAAACAGCAGTGGGGAGGCAGGTACTTGGAGTCCCCTTCAAGTTAGAATCCAGCAGTGGTGAATTCTGAACCCCAGGTTAGGCTGCCACCTCAGGCAGACCACCCTGACTGCACAGTCACCCGCCCAGACACACACGCACCTCCGTGTCCAGCAGCCCCTTGAGCTCTGGCACTATCTGTGTCTGTGTACCATCCTCTCCTCCCCAGCCCTGAGCACCAGGGGCAGGGGCCGGCACACAGCAGGCCCCCAATCAATGCTTACCCAATAACGAATGACTGAGGGCCCACAGCCTGGGGTTATCAGGGTGACTCCCACTCCAGGGCCCTTCAGCCTTAGCACCCCTCCGGACTGAGCTGCCGCTCCTGCCCCCACGTGCTCCCTGCTGCTGTCACCCCTCCACCCAGACCGACCGCCAGACCCTGCCTGGGAGGCCGCTTCTGCCTCCGAGGGTGAGCAGCTGACACAGGCCTGGCCGGTCACTAGTTCAGTTACAAGACACTAGAGGACATACTATTCAAGGGCTTCTGCTGGCGCTACTGGGGGAGGGAGCACAGACACAAGGCCCGGTTCCCTGCAGTTTCTGGTGCCACCGCAGGCACCAGGGAGGAAAGCGCACCTAAGGATGAGCATCCAGGAAGCAGAACACCGCACCGGCGATGCCCGGCCTGAGCGCTGCCCACACAGCTGGACCGTCCCAAGAGCACAACTTCCAGCCCTGAGAGGTGCTACCGTCTCAAAGCTGAGGAAGGCAGGAGGAGGACAGCTGCCACCACAAACAGGGCATGCTGGGCAGTGCCACGGTCACAGGGAAGACTGGCAGGGGCCTCTGTATGTCCAGATCAACACTAGGAATAGGACTCATTTACAAACAACAGGCAGGGCTGGAGAAAGGGGGACCCCCAACCCAGAGGAAAGTGCATCCAGAAACGACCCAGAGGCTGAAACAGCAAAGATCCCAGGCGACTATCATAAAAAAGTTAAAGTTTCGACAGGAGAAGGTAGAAAATGGGGAATTTCAGTAGAGAAATGGAAAAACCCAAGTACACATACCGGAACCAAAACATACGAGGTGTGAGCGAGACAACGCTGGGGGATGGGCCACACGCAGTGCGCGTAGCAGCTGGGGGTCCGCAGGACGGAAGGAGACATGTGCGGAGGCCTGCGGGGCAGGGAGCACCCAGCGGTCTCGCGTGTGGCCGGACACTCGGGGGCAGCAGAGATGTCAGGAGAGACAATGGCCAAGACGTCCCCAAACTTAGGAAAGGCACTAACCAGCGTGCCCAAACAGCTCCGCACAAAAGCCACACCTCCGCGCACCCCAATCAGACTGGGGGCGCCACATTCGAAACAAAAATCACTGTCAGAGGAAAGAGACAGGCTCTACCTGGGGAAACCCTGGAGTTTTTCATCTGAAGCAACAGAAACCAGGGGTAAATGGACCATATTTAAAATGCTGAAAGAAAATAAATCAACCCAGAATCCTGTATCCAGCAAAAATAAAACACAGCTAGGAAGTACTTCAAACACGGAGAAATCAGGGCCTGGTCAGGCCAGCAAAGCTGCCACCCACAGACACTGAGCGCAGCGCCTCACAGTGACAGACAAGGAGCCCGCCCGGAAACCCAGAGTCCAGTGAGGAGTGAGCACAGGGACAGACACCCACCTTCAAAGGCCACGCAGAACAACGAGCTCCCACGACACCCGTCTCCAAACCCGGAAGGCAGACACCGAGGGCTGGGGACGGTGTGGCACAGCTGGGGATTTCTCACACAACTGGACACGCTCTTGCCATCTGATTTACCCAAACGAGTTGAAAACGTGTGCTTGAAAACAAACGTGCACACGGATTTTGCAGCAGCTGCCTCCAGAAGTGCCCAAACTGGATGCGACCAAGACAGCCTTCAGCAGGAGGCGATGCCAGACGTGGTCCACGCAGAGGCTGGAATACTACTCAGCACTAACAGAAACGAGCCATCAAACCACAGACTTGGAGGCGCCTTCAATGCACAGAGGGAAGGAGGCCGGGAAGGCCCCACTGCACACACACACCAAGGGACACCCTCATCAAGCTGCTCAGAACCGGCAAGAAAGTCCAGTTTTAGGTTTCAGTACAATCACACACTTATCTGTGAAGCCTTCACTAATCTCCCCAGAAAAGCCAAACATTTTAGGATCCGCTGCACCAGGATTAGAGAGCCGTGTCAGAATGCTGCAATTACAGGTGTATCTGCAGGTCTCTTCCCTTGTGTAGACAGAAGCGCCCTGAGATGAGAAACATCTTACTCATTTCTTTACCCAAAATATAATTTAGCGCTGACCATACAGGAATGACCAAAAGAACAAACAGGTGAGTGACACCCCAGGGCCTGGGCGGCTCAGTTGGTTGGGCGTCCGACTCCGGCTCAGGTCACGATCTCACGGTTCGTGGGTTTGGGCTCTGTGCCGGGCTCTGTGCTGACAGCTCGGAGCCTGGAGCCTGCTTCGGATTCTGTGTCTCCCTCTCTCTCTCTCTCTCTGCCCCTCCCTGGCTCTCACTGTCTCTCTCTCAAAAATAAACAAACATTAAAAACATTTTTTTTTTTTTAAAGATACTTCTAACCTCTAATTCTCCAGAAAGGAGAAACAAAGAAACAAAAGGCATGTTATTGAATACTGGGAAGCAAAAAATAAAAAAATAAAAAGATAAAAATCTTAAAAGCTGGGTAAAAAAACTAAGATAAGCAGATTTCTTGTTGTAAACAGAGCCAACCAGAAGACAGCAGAGCAACTTCTCTAAAGCACTCGGGAAAATGTAACTACACGAAAACGCCTCAATCAAAATCATTCTCAAGTCCCTCTAGGTGCCCTGGCCCCTGTGCCCTGGCTTCCAACACTGGACAACCAACCCTGCAGGAATAAACCCCAGATGTTGAGACCCTGACTCCCCCCACCCTCCCAACATACCTGGTACCTGATTCGTCCTCTCTTGGACTCCACCCCCGTCCCAGCCAGGCTGCCCCCCTCCCCGCTGTCTCCCGCCCCCCCTCCCAGTAAGGCGCCCCACCTGACTCTGACTCCAGCCCCCTCCCCTCTGCAGTCACCACAGGCAACTATGAACAGTGGTCTTAAGCCCCTGCTTACTCCCCCAGGGACTCCAGACCCCGAATGAAGCCAGCCATCCCTGACCTGCCCAGCCTCTCCCACTACCCTCCAGCTCTCACCCTGGGCCTCTTCCCCGGGGACCTGGGGCTTTTCTGTGGCCTTGGCCCTCATGGTGGACCGGCCCCCCACAGCCTGACTGCTGCCAGCACAGGGCCCACCAAACGACCCACGGTCCCCAGCACCTCCTCCCAACAGCACAAGGCACCCATGGGCTTCAAATCAAGTTTAATAAATAAAACAGCAAGGGATTCAAGGCAGTTATCACTTCACAGTGTGGTCCTTGGTGGGGTGAGGGAAGGTCGAGGCCAAGTCTGCAGACGGGCTCGAGCCAAAACCCTCTCCTGGTGACACCCGGGGGTTGGGGAGCACTGCCCTGGCCCCATGGAGGACCCCACTCCAATTTGTAAACAGAAACATAAATAAAATGAGGAAAGCTGGGAGAGAGAAGGACCGGGCCCCCAAACCATCTTGCTGGGGAGCTTCAACAGAAATATGACCCACGGGGTCAGGGGAACGGACTGGAGCCAGCCCCCTCGGTGCCTTGGTACCAAGGGGGCGGGGGGGTGGGGGGTCACCTGTCCCCTCGACCCCACCCCCGAGGCTACTCCTGGCTGGAGAGAGGGGGTAGGCAGGTGTGGGGTAAAGTGCGGCTTTTCCTGACGAGGAGAGCAGGGCAGAGGTCGAGGGTGGGCGGGGCCGACATCGAGGTATATGGCTCTGTGCCCCAAGGGGTTTGGCACCGAGTAGCAGCTGCCCACGACCCCCGAGCTGGGGCAGCCTGAGGCCCTGCCAGGTGCAGGGAGACAGAGCCAAGCGGAGGGCTGAGGGCGCCCCGGGCGGAGGCTGCTGGTGGGGCAGCATCCCGCCCCATCTCCCACCTCCCCGATGGGGCAGGGACACCTTCCTCTGCTGGCTAGACGGGGCCGGGCCCTCTGCATCCAGCTGCCTGGCGGGTCCTGCGGTGGGGGCAGCGGCCTGGACAGCACGAACAGTGGTGCTGGGCACTGAGAGCGCCAGTCTGTGTGTGAGGAGGGCAGGGCAGCGTCCCAGCCACCGCTCACCCCCGTCCTTGACGCGTTCTGAAGCAGAGGCGGCGTGACCCGGGACCCACAAGGAGGGGAGGGGTCGGGAAGACTGGCAGAGGCAGGCCCCGCGGTGGCCCCGCGTCCTGTCCGGGCCACACGTGCCGCCCGCGGCCAGAGCTCAACACGTCATCACGTTACAGCTGCAGGGGAGAGACCGAGAGAGGGTGAGGGTCAGTCCAGTCCCACTGAAGGCACGGCCTCGGCGCCGTGGGCTGAAACCATGGCTCCCGACCTTGCCGCCCCCAGCAGACCGTGTTTTCACTCGTGCTGGCTGACAGGCTCCCCAAGGCAGCACTGTCCTTGGCGCCTGGGGAGGGCTGGTGGCCGGGGCAGGGGTGGGAGGAGCCTGGCACTGGCCCCGTTTGTACCTTTTTGGGTTTTGAACCATATGAGTGTATTACCTAGTCAAAAAAATAAATAAGCCAAATTAAAAGTAGAGAATAAAAGTAAAGAAACCAACAGAGCCTGCTCCACATGGCCATGCCATCCTCGGGCCCTCGGGGGCACATCCCTCCCCTCTCCAAAGCTCAGCCTAAGGCTGGGGGACACTCCAGCTGGGCATGGGGACCCGGGGCAGGGGCCGCACTCACTGTGACAGGGGCTCCGAGTGCAGCCCGGGGGCTGGGCACGCTGGGTGGGCGGCCAGGAAGGGATTCACGTCCCCAATGCCGATGAGTCCAAACTCAGTGACCGACAAGGCCACCTGTGCTGGGGCCACAGCCTCCTCAGACTCTCCATTCATATCCACGTGGCTAGAGATGAGGGGCAGCTCCTCGGGGAGGGCCCCCGGCAGGGCCAAGTCCACAGCCAATCTCGGGCTGGTGCTGGGCTCCGGAGTGGCTGTGGCCGGGGGGTAGAAGGCTGGTTCGGCCAGGGCTGGGGGCCGCCTGGGCAGGGGCACAGCTGGGGGCGTGTCCAGCTGCTGAAACGGACAAGGCCCTGGCTCCGAGGACGGGAGGCTGTCGGAGCTCTCCCCAGGCTCACCAAGACTGCCGGCCGCGCTCTCTACGCTCAGCGGCTCTGCGGGGGAGAACACAGCTGAGGCCGGGCCCCCAGTGGCACCCCACACCAGCCCTCCTGGGACCCAGAGCCATCCTGGCTCAGGTGCACTCAGTTAAAATCACACTTATGCCTCCTACAACCTGTGCGGGGCTCCTGCCCAATCTTTGCGGGGCCCAGCAAAGCCTGAGGACCCCTCTGCAAAAAGGCGTTCTCATGCAAAGACAGAAAATACATACAGACACAAAGGAAACCGGTCGTACTGAAACTGTGTGCCTGGGCTAACAGCCCTGCCCTGGGAGGTACTGACCCCCATTTTTTAAACCAGATCAGAGCGAAACAGGTTCAAAGGAAAACGCCTGGATGCCAAGTACAGCTAAACATGGAATTTGAGAAACCTTTGTGCACAGGTTCATGACGAGCAGTCCCGGGGGGTAGGTAGATGTGGTCCCCCTTTCAGACAAACCATGGAACCTGCCAGATTCAGGAACGAGGGACGATCTAAAGCCCACAGGACCACAGGCTCCCAGAACCAAGGTCCCCACCGTTATCTCTGTGGCCTCTGTCAGAAACTCAGTCCTGAGCCAGACCCGGTCTTGCTCTCGTGTGGCCCTAAGCCCAGGACGCCAGAGAGGCTTGGACACCCATCTGACCTCCCACATGGCACCTGGGGCCTGCAGAGGGGCCCCCACTTCAGGCCGTGGGGCACAAGGTTCCCCTCCACGTAACAAGTCCCCACGGCCACTCGTGCGTGTGGCTGCCCACGTATGGTAACGTACTGGGGTAGATGGGCACCGGCTGGCTCCCCGAGCCCAGCCCTGAGAGCTCCTGGGGCCCATGTCAGGGCACCAGTGAGGAGGGGGCTCCCCCAAGAGCAGGGACCCACCCCGTATTCTCACCTGTGTGCATCCGTGCCAGGGGGTCCTGCTCAGAGCCCAGGCTGTCGGCAGTAGGGGGCAGAGGCGGTGAGGAGTGGGGGCGGCCATCAGGGTCACTGCTGTCCAGGTCCTGGTCTACATCCCTGTGGGGGGAGCATACGGTGAGGGGCTGTGGGAGAGACAGCCCCTCAGGTGGGAGGTGTCCGCCTGGGATGCCCACCCCCGGCACGCACGTGGCTCCAGACGGGCCGTATTTCCTCCGGCCCAGCCTCGTCTGCTGGGAGAAGTAGTCGTAGCGCTCGGACTTCTTCCACAGGTAGTAGTACTCCACACATTCGCCCACGGACCGCGTGCGTACCTGCGAGCGAGCCCAGCGGTCACCGTGGCCCCCAGACCCCACTGTCCTCACCTGCCAGCCCCTTCTGCCTCCAGAACAGCAGGGACAGGTCCTGGCCCCTGCCGCTCCTGGACAAAGCAAGACTCTGCCTGCAGCCCCCATCGCCTGCTTCCAACCCGCCCCCGGGGGGCATCCCCTCTCCTGAAGCAGGACGGCGCCCCATCCCACCACCTAACTGGTGTGGAGCCAGAACCCCATTACTCACCCCAGATCCACACATCCAGTGCCCACCTCCCTCGCTCCAGACCACTAGCTCCCAAAGGCAGCGGCATCCACCTTGTCGCCCAGCAGAGAGGGGGAGCAAAGGTGCTGGTGCAGACACAGGGACGGAAGCCTGCTTTTCCCACCAAGTGCAAAGGGTCACGAACAGCAGGGGAGAGCTGCCCACGAGGGCAAACCAGACACCACTAAGGCACACGCCACGGGTTCGTGAACCCAGCTCAACAACACAGCAGGGAAAAGCGAAAATAACTTTGTGTGTACGGTATCCCGGGAGGGGAAGCACACAAATACGTCTGGCGGGGAGCTGGACCCTCCACTTACAAAACCTCTTGTGGGGAAGAAAAGTCACAGGAATGAAATGTACAACCCAGGGAACATGGTCCACGTAGCGTAACAAGGTTACAGAGCAACAGAAAGCGACTATGTTACTGGGGTGAGCGCTGACTGACGCACAGAACTGTCCAACCCAAAACCAATACATATCCCGTGCCAACTATACTTGCGTTAGAAACAAATGTTTAAAAACCCTCTCTTGACAACACAGGGCATCTTCCCACTTTGGAGGACCAGCCCACGGCAAGCCCAGGGCTGTGCCTGCAGAGGGCAATGGCACCAGAGTCCACACCACTGTTGGCCAAGATGAGGGACCAGACACTGGTGCCCAGGACGAGTCTGCAAACCAGCAGGGACAGGGGCACACGTAGATGGTCTCATCTTCTCAGTGAGACCCCTTCGCACACCCATCTTGCCAGGGGATGAAGTCCTGTGCAATCTCCCTGGGGCCAACTCCAGCAAAAACCGGAAGTGCCCGGAGAAGGAGGCCACAGCCGTAACCAGGGTGGACAGGCACGTGGCTGACGGCACGCGAAGGAAACAACAGCACTGCGCCGACAGTGCCGTGCTTACGAAAGCGGCCTGGGCCGTGGTGAAAACGCGGTGAGCAGGGAGCTGCATCAGGCCACAGGGCACAGATGTGACAAGAGAATCAAGCACTGCCTGTCACAGCGCTGGGCATGGTCGGCTGAGCACCATCAGCCCCCTGACTCTCCACAGGCCTCTGGCCCCCAGCAGGCACCTCATTCACTCCAACCTCCCGGGAGAAGACGCCGAGGCCTGAATGCGAGCCTGGCCTCAGCCAGGCCCTTCTCTACTACGTACGTCCCCATGAGCAGCGGGAAGGAGCCACACTAGTAGCCCTAGACAGAGGACAGCAGACTGGATGACGGGTGAGGTGGGGGATCCACGGTGAGACGGAGCCACAGGTATGTGCCCAGGTAGATGTCCCCCAGGCTGCACACCAGAGGGGCCAAGGCTCTGCCAAGAGGTCAATCTGGGAGTCATGACGCACGAAGCCACGGGCAGATGGCATCACCGAGGGATATGCAGGGACCAGCAGAGACCCAGGCCTCGGGGGGGGGGGGGGGGGGGGGAGGCAGGGGAACCTGGCACTCGGCTGTGCCCCTGGTCATGAGTATTTGCCGTGGGTGGGTCCTCTGAGGAAAGCAGAGACCCTCAGACCGCAAGGCAAGCGGCGGAGGGTGGAGTCCAGGCTGGGGGTGGGCACCACACCAACCAACAGGCTCTACTTCAAGGAACAGCAGGGCAGTACCGAGGAATCGCGAGCAGACAAGACTGCTAGAGTCCACCTCGAGGCAATGTCTCTCCCCAAACTGGAGCCTTCTCTTGGGGACCGGAAGGTGGCCCAGCAAACGTCAGCAGAGGAACCAGAGCAAGACATCAAGGGACGTGTGGCAAGCCAGAGGCAGGCGACAGGGCTTCAGCCACGGCTCAGAGGGCCCCGCCCTGGGCCTGGTGAGTCTCAAGCTCGCTGGGGGGTGAAGGCGACGTGCCTGGGCTCCCAAGCCGCTCGCAGCCCCAAGGCGTAGCTGGTGGAGCCCCGGCGGGAGCAGGGCAGGCCACACCCTCACCTTGTTGGCCTGGATCAGGTGGAAGTTCTTCCCGTGCACTCGGAAGCCATGCTCAAAGTTCCTGCACTCCTCCTCGCTCCAAGCACAGAACCCATCTGCAAGCAGGAGGGAGGGCACAACGGCATCAGCAGTGCCCAGGACGTGACAACAGAGAGAGCGGGAAGAGCTGGCGCTGCACGCTCACCTCGGATCACCTTCACGTTGAATCGCAGCCTCCGCAGAGCCTCCTCTGCGTTGAAATTGCATTTCACCAGCTCATAAAGTGCCTGGGGGGAAGCCACGCTCACTCTTCCAACCTGCCCGCTTCATCCCACCCAACCCACCCCGGAGTAACAGCCAGGGATGTTCACACCACCACGGTCGGGGGGGGGGGGGGGGGGGGGGGACGACATCAGGGGGCATTCAGACCCCCACCGGGGCAGGGATACCGGGAGCGCTCACACTGCCACCGGGGTGGGGAATGTCAGGGACGTTCACACCGCCACCAGAGTGGGGGACAACATCAGGGAGCATTCACACCCCCATCGGGGCGGGGATACCAAGAGCGCTCACACCCCCACCAGGGTGGGGAATGTCAGGGATGTTCACACCACCACCAGGGTGGGGATATCGGGAGCACTCACACCCCCACCGGGGCAGGGAATGTCAGGGACGTTCACACTGCCACCGGGGTGGGGATATCGGGAGCACTCACACCACCACTGGGGTGGGGAATGTCAGGGACGTTCACACCCCCACCAGAGTGGGGGACAACATCAGGGAGCATTCACACCCCCATCGGGGCGGGGATACCAAGAGCGCTCACACCCCCACCAGGGCGGGGAATGTCAGGGATGTTCACACCGCCACCAGGGTGGGGATATCGGGAGCACTCACACCCCCACCGGGGCGGGGAATGTCAGGGACGTTCACACCGCCACCAGGGTAGGGATATCGGGGTGTTTATACCATCATTTCCCCCTTGACAAGTTGTTTTTCATTCCAATTTGCCACCATCACACGACCACACTGGCGCACCTCCCAAACCCCCTCCCGCCCTTGCGTGGGCCCTGCCCTCTGACTCAGGGTGCTACAGCGCCACCGCCCTCTGCGCCCCTGTGGCAGCCCCACCTGCTCGCTGTCTTTCACCGTTTCTCCCTCCGGGAGCTGAGACCCAGCCATCTCGTGCCACCTGCGCTTCACTGCCCGGTACAGGAACTCCTCCACCTCCCTCTCAGGGAGGACGTTGGGGTCCCAAAGCAGCTGGTCGTCATTCTCATAGACTGTGGAGAAGGAGAGCCAGGGTCACATCACAGGCACGCGGCCTGCACCCACCTCCGGAGCTCACGCGCCCCTCTTCCAGCGGCCCCGTCAGAAGCACCTGTCAGGGCAGGCCATCTCAGCTCCTTCCAGGGGACTCCCCTGGTTCTTCCACAACGAAGACCATACGCACAGATATCAAAAGATACTATTTCACGACCAACTAGCGTTTACTCCAGAACGCGAGGTTGGTTTAATGTTTGAAAATCTATCAATATAAAGCATTACATGAACAGGATGGAAAAAAAAACAACCATCTCAAGAGACTCAGAAAAAATACGTGACACGAGTCCAACTCGTTCACGGTAAAAACTGTCAGCTACTAACAGGAGGGAACTTTCTCCTCTACAGATAAAATTAGGTTTGTTTGTTTATTTACTTTTTGAGAGAGCATGAGCGCAAGTGAGGAAGGGCAGAGAGAGAGGAGGGAGAGAATCCCAAGCAGGCTCCAGGCTCTACACTGTCAGCACAGAGCGCAACACAGGGCTCGAACTCAGGAACCATGAGATCACGACCTGAGCTGAAACCAAGAGCTGGACATGTAACCGGCTGAGCCCCACAGGCGCCTTATCCAATACAGAGCACCTACAGAAGCTTAGAGCCAACAGCATACTAAAGGGGTTACTGAACACTTCCCCCAACTTTGGGAACAAGAGAAAAACGTCCTCTATCACCTCTAGATCCTAGAGGAAACACCAGTACAACAAAGCAAGGAAAAAAAATAAAAATACAAAGATCGCGAAGAAAGCAAGCCATCGCAAGTTATGCCACTGAATACCTAAGAAAATACAAAAGAACCTACAAAACATTAAAGTTGGTAAATGAGTTTAGCAAAGTCACTCCGCACAAGATCAACTAAAACAAAGTGCACTTCTACTGACAGAAATCAAGTACAGACGAAACTTCTGAAAACCTCTCGTAAAGCAGCACAAATAGGAGCACAAAGTATACACAGGACTGCTGCAAAACCACGGCTGGCCCCGCTGGGGTTCGAGAGGGAACCACACGTGTGGACGGCGAGTGTCAATACCACAAAGGTCACTTCTGCACAAATTCATTTCAGGGTCCAGGGCACCCCTGATCACAATCCTGGCAGGCATCTTGAGGCAGCCGACAAGCTGTGCACAACTTGTGTGGACAACAAGGCTCCAGAGGGTGGAGGCCTGGCGTCGTCTCCCACTTCCTCTGAGCGGCAACAGTAAGACAGCGTGCTGATGGCCAGGGTCCCGCTAGAGAGACCGGCAGGGCGGCGGCGGGCCATTCCAGAAGCGGTACTGGAGCAGCGGCACGCCACATGGGTTAAAGCAGTCCTGACCCACACCTCCAACCACACCCTGGACATGAAGCCGAACCTCGGCTTTCTGTGCAGCAGGGAAACAAAGCAGAACGTCTTGCACGGAAACTTCTCACCGGCACACACACTGTGGGCAGAGTGAAAGCTTGGCCGCTGCCTCCCGGGAGGGACCGTGGCGGCACACGCGGCAGATGACAGACTCGTACCCGGAGCGCAGGAGGGACTGCCACAAATGAGAGAGAGAGGCACACCGGTTTGAAAGGGGGGAAAAGCCTTGAGCAGGTGCCTCACAACAGACGCCACAGCCAGTAAACGTGTTCGCCCTCAGAGAAACGCCAATTACAGCCACAAAGAGACGCCCCTCCACACCCGCTAGGAGGGCTCCAGTCAACATCACATTGTCACGTGTGCACGGGGACGCGGAACGTCGCCGGAGGGGCCCCTGACAAGTGTCTCCTGACCAAAACATGAGCCAACAGTGCAGCTCCCAGCCATCTGTCCGGGAAGAGAGAGACACACACGTACACGTTCGCGGCCACACGTGCCAGCCGTAGCTATCGACCAACAATAGAAGAGATGGGCCATGCGGTCCGTCCACACAAGGAAACAGGGCACAGCACAATCGAGGTTCTTCTCGGGTGCAGCACAAAGGGAGATGCCAGCTCCCAGCCCCTCGGGGTCAAGGGCCGGCTTGCAGAAGAGGAAAAGGCCCAAAGCCCAGATGCTACTGAGGCTGCGGTTCCAGACTGGGGTCCACCCGTCCTCAAGACCCTCCGAGGGTGTAGCTAAGGAGTGCGCACTGGTGCCTCTTTCTGGCGGACGGTCTCGGGTTCTCTCGCAGACCGCCCTCCACCTGACCTCCCTGTGACCCAGCCGACCTGAGCTTTCCCGGCCCCTCCTTTACCCAAACTGCTTATGGTGCAGCAACCACGTGCCACCAAGCCCACATCCCAGCCACCAGCCAGAGCCCCTGACATCTCCCCTGCCTGCCCCATCTCTCCACCAATCTCAGCTGCTGAATCATCCTGGGAAAGACCCCTGGCCATGAGTGCCAGCCCCAGGCTCACAGGGGCTTTGGGGCCCGGAAAACAAGACTCAGGCCAATAGCCAGGTGACTTCACATCCCATTTTCTTCACCTACAGCTGGAGGTGTCAACGCCTATCTGGAAACACAACAAGCCTCATCCCATGTTCTAGGGGGATCGGGGACAGACAGATATCAGGTCCGGGACAGCGAGCGTCCTGAGCCTCACCCCATGTTCTAGGGGGAACAGTGCAAGGCACAGAGACCCTAGTCTCTGGAGGACACTTGGGACAAGGTCCAGACACATGAAGGGCCAGGCGGGGAAAGGTGTGCATGCCCAGAGAGACGAGGACAGTGACCTGGGCAGGGAGGAAAGGGGCAGAAGGGGCGAGCCGAGGGCAGCAGAGGGGTACCAGCTGCACAGGGTGGCAGGACCACACAGCACTAAGCTGGAAGGACAGTGAGCAGGGATGGGGCGCCAACTGGCCCACCTCTTCCTGCCCTGGCCTTGGCCCCAAGTGTCCTACAAGCTCAGGGTGGTGCAGGGGGCACCTGGCCTGAGCCTGGCCCCTCAGATCCCCCCACCAAGAAGGCATGCAGCAGGTTCGTTCCTGACGGGACTGGGGCTCTCCTCTCTCCTCCTCCCTGTAGCCCACACTCACCAGGCCCCACTTACTTTTCTCACCATGGCGGTCCAAGTGCAGGCTGCTGAGGTCAGCTTGGAACTGAGGCCCAACCATGATCTCCTGCAAAGGCAAAGGCCCAGGACACTCAGGGATGATGGGAGGCCAGGCCACAAGGTGATGACATGGGCCCCTGGGTGGCTGCCTAGAGCCCAGGGCTCATCTGTGCAATCTGCCCACAGATACCAAGTCCTGTGATCTTGAGCACAAGAGGCAGAGGTGGACGTGTGTGCGTGTCAGTGACTCTGTCTACATCCACTTATCCATCTGTCTGCTGTAGCTGTCATGTGGCCGGGGCGGGAGGCTCGAAGACCCAAGGGTTCTGAGGTCCAGTCTGTAGGCCCCAGAAGGACCTCCAGGACAGGACCTTGGGCCACATCACAGGGACAGGACTCCGGGGACAGGTCCTCAGGCCACATGATGGGGACAAGAGCAGCAGGTGTGAGTCTCAGTCCCCAACAGCACGGTCAGGCCACAGCCCAGCTCCCCTCTCAGAAACCACGTGCTCAGCCTTGCCCCCAAGGGGCACGGATCCAGGTTCAAGGCACCGCTGGGTCAGAGCCACTCACCTTCTTACACTTGTTGGCAGGAAGAGGGTCCTCCTCTGTGTCGGACGAGGTGGAGGAGCCAGGCTCTTTGTCTCCGTCAGCCAGGAAGCAGGCTTTGGGGAAAGGGGAACAGCTGAGTCGCGCCCACGGCAGTCTGAGTGGCCTAACTGGCTAGTGGGCCCTGGAGGGCCACTGCCTGCACTTCCCCCCGACTCTCCATCCACCTGACCCCACACTTTGCCCTTCCAGAAAAGGAGCCTGACCCTGGACAGGCGATGGGTGTGAGATGGGCACAGGGCACAGGACAGGGGAGTCAGGAGGCACCTCACACTGCCAGGCCTCACAGGCAGGCAGAGTCGAGGGGACGGGCTGTCAGCTACAAGAACCCGCACATTCCCTCCTCATGTAAACCAAAGCCATTCGTGTCAGCGCACAGGCCAAGGCAAGGAGACAGGAGCCCCTGAGGAGCTCAGACTGAGATCGGGACACATCCAGGTGCAACAGACATCCGTGCACAAGTCCTCGATCCCCAGCATCCCGGGGCCCCTTCCCCTGCATCACCAGAGCTGTGCGTGGCCCGCCCCCAAGGACAGTGCAGGAGCGGGCGGGACACCTACGTCCACTCCGGTTAGGAAACAGATCGGAGGCCTCATGGGAGGTCACGGACGGGGTAAGGTCGTCAGCCGAGGACTGTGTCTCTTCCTCTTCTTCCCCTGAAAGCAAATCCTTCGCTATTTGTTCCTTTTAACAAGAAAGCAAAGAACGTTTTTGTGGTTTGTTTCAACAACCTCGAGACGACACTTAATAACAAGTGACCGCGCTAACTCAGCGACTACCAGCAGCAGCCTCACGCTGGAAACGCCCCGAGAGCGCCCGTGGGTGGTTCCTTCCGCTCTGAAGATGAAGGGACCAGGCACAAGGACAGGCCGGCAAGGGGACCACTCCTTACACCCAGGGTCAGCAGAGCCCCTCCCTCCTGCACCTGCCCCAGAGGGCCCGGCCCAAGGGCATTTCTCCACACCAGTCTCCACTCGGCCCCTTCTCTAGCCCCTGCCCGTGGCCACCCGAGCCATGGGTGGGAAGCCACAGCCACTGAATCAGCTCTGACTCTGGGGAGTGGGGCGGGGGAACAGACAGGGCTCTAAAGAGCAGTAGGCCTGGCCTGATGCCGCGACAGCATATCTGTGAGTGCCAGGGCCTTCTCGCCTGTCCTCCCTGAACCCTGCTCCCAGTCCACTCACCTTGTCCAGGGTCATGTCAGGGAGATTGGCTGTGGTGTCACTGCCCTCGCTCTCCCGCTCCGAGATGGGGTCTGACGCTTCATAGCCATAGAGGGCAAGCAGTTCATCAAGGGGCATGTCGCTGCTCTGCAGGGGCCAGGGCTGAGTCAGGAGGCTGCTCGGGGTTCTGAGCCACATTGGCCACCACAAGCAGAACCACCTCGTCGCACTCACAGCAGCTAACTCCAGCCAGACCCCAGGCCCAGTCCTTCAACCAAAGACTCCCTTACGACCCCCAGTAGATGCAGGGACAAGACACCTGTTCCCAGAGAAGTCAGCTATTTGCCCAAGGTCACCAGCCTTGAAGGGTGGGGCCAGGATTGGCCTCTCCATCCTCACGGCACTGCCCAGGCTTAACTCCAGCAATGCAAGGATGGCTCGATACCTGTAAATCTACCCTCACAACTTATGATGTCAATAAATCAGATGGGGAAAAACAAGACCATCTTGATAAACGCGAAAGAAACATCTGGGAAAATCCAACATCTGCTTCTGATTGAAAAAACCAAAACAACAACTACAATGACAACGACAACTCAAGATGCTAAGTAGAGAGATGTCTGCCTCGTCAATGTGACAGAGGTGCCATGAGCCCTCAAGGGGTTGGTAACGAGCCACCAGAGCAACCCCATCCCATCTGAACAAGAAGGGAGGCTCAAGCCCACCGTAAGACACTACACGCCAATGCAACAGGACAAGAAACAGGAATGAGACATTTGATGACTGGGAAGGAAGAGACGAAACTACCACTGCCTTCCTCTCTAGGGCTGGTCGCTGTTCCTCACACCCACCTGTCTGCTCCTGAAGCCAGTGTTGTCCAGCCACACTGCGCCCTGACCCTGCGGGTCACAGCCAGCCTCCAGCTCCCTGGACCTTCCTCTCATTCTCTCAAGATGCCTGCCTCCCCTGTACCCCAGTTCCTGCCCTGCCCTCACCCCGGGGGGCTCCAAGTCCACGTGGAAGAACACCCAACTTGTGCCCAGCCCCCTCCCAACTGACCCCGAGGTCCCCCTTCCACCCTCACGGGACCCCACTGACAGGGACATTCGTTACCTCCACCACAGTTTCCAACCGTGCATTTGTTGGGGGATTAACACAGTGGCCCAAAGACCCCCTGGGCTCCCGGGACCCTTTCTGGGGGGGTCCCAGAGGCACGGCAACTTTCACGGTAATAGGACGTGACTTCCGGCTCTCGCTGTGCTGGCGCTGGTGCCAAGGGAGCGAGCCAACGGCGGGGCACAGCACCCTCCGGTCGAGGCAGGAGCACAGGGTGTGCGAGCGGTTAGCGTGCGCACCTCCCACCACCCACTCAGCTGTAAACGTGCCATTCTCGCTCCAGAACATCCGGTACAAAATCACTGCTTTCATCAACTCTCCCTCTGAGCAACCGTGGTTCAATCTGCCGCGTGAGGAGACAGGAAGCACGCGGAATGGCTGCCACACCCTGCAGTGAGGGTTTGTGCAGAAGCACCAGGGTCACGGCCGTGCCGGACGCACACCGTCCCGAGCTCGCCGCTGCATCGTACCGGACGGCACGGCTGGCAGGCGACAGTGGTCTGGCCCGGCGCAGACGCCTTCGGACACGGGCCAAGTTGGCCGTTACGTCCAAACAACTATGTGCCACAAGGGTGAAACTCCAGTCCCTGAAGAAAAAATTAGAATTTTGGGAACTCTGGATCTGACGTGTGCCTGACAAATTCACGATCCTGTTAGGTAAGGTCATACAGAACGGCAGTGTTTCCACAATTACTTTGGATGTTATATTCTTTCCTGATCAGTTTTTAAAAATTACGTCTGAAGAAAACCTAGATAAGGTATTCAAGTAATAAACGGCTGACTTTAGTTTTTGGTTAGATTTGAGAAGTTTTAAATTCACGTTAAACTTTTGTTTTTTTCTTTAATGTCTATTTATTTATTTTTGAGAGAGACAGAGCATGAAAAGGAGAGGGACACAGAGAGAGAGAGAGAGAGAGAGAGAGAGAGAGAGAGAGAGAGAGAGAATCCCAAGCAGGCTCTAGCTGTGAGTGCAGAGCCCCAATGTGGGGCTCAAGCCCAGGAATCTTGAGATCATGACCTGAGCCAAAGTCAACAGTCAGATGTTTAACCGACTGAGCCCCCCAGGTACCCATGTTTTCTTTTTTGTTTTGTTTTTAACTTTTTTATGTTTGTTTATTTTTCAGAAAGAGACAGAATGTGAGCAGAGGAGGGACAGAGACAGAGGGAGACACAGAATCCGAAGCAGGCTCCAGGCTCCGAGCTGTCAGCCCAGAGCCTGACGTGGGGCTCGAACTCATGAGCCGTGAGATCATGACCTAAGCCGAAGTCGGACGCTCAACCGACTGAGCCACCCAGGCAACCTCCGTGTTTTCTTTGCTGAAGAGAAGACTTGCCTTTGGTCCTAAGACCAAATTGACACCGAGCGATACATAGCACCAAACTGCATAAAGTGCCCGCGATTATTGCGTTAAAAAAAAAAATTCCCAATACTTGAAAGATGTTTGATGAGATCAGTGTAGATACTGAACAAACCAAATGTTCGTGTCTCGCCAAGATGCACATGCCAGAGCCCCAACTCTCAATGTGACTGCACGTGGGGATGAGCGTTTACACAAGGAATTACAGGGAAATGAGTCGTGAGGATGGGGCCCTGATCCAAGAGGGTCAGGTCCTCAAGAGAACGGGCCCCAGACAACCCGCCCTCGCTCCGACACGAGCACAAGGACACAGCGAGAAGGCAAGGAACCGGAAGTCAGGATGAGGGCCCTCGGCAGAAACCACCATGCCTGAGCCTGGCTGCGGACTTCTGGCCTCCACGATTATGACAGAAATAAATCTCTTGTGCAGAAGCCCCCCGGGTGTCTCGGATCCTGTGGTGCACAGGCTGCAAACACCTCACGATGAGGAGGATAGAGAGCCGCCGCAAGGTCGCCACCAACAGGTCCTGACACAACCAAGCACGGAAGGTCACAGGGCATGTGGCAGAAGCCCCTCTGCAATCCCCTTTACAGAGCCACCACTGACTGACTCTGGGGGCAGCGTCCAGGAATATCCACCACGATCTGGGAAGGCGCTCTCCTCTTCCAAGAACAGACGTGTATGAAGCTAGGTTTACCCTCCAACCAAGAGAACAGATCACTGCTCATCAACGTCTGCCTTCAAGACAGTGGCTGGGCTCTCGGATCCGCTTCTGCATTTACAGAAACACAAAGCGGTTCCACTCTTCTCCCCAACTTGCTTTAGTTGGGGAAAAGCTGTTTTCTCATTTTCACAAAAACACGCTATTTCTATTAACAACGGATTTACTGCATAACCCGCACAAAACCCCTTGAGATCCTCCAACATTTGAAGGCCACAGAGGGGGTTCTGAGGCCAAAAAGTCTGATGACAGTGGGTTTTGTGCCTGGAACCCTAAAGCCCCAGAGGCACGACCGGGTCTGGCCCGGCCCCCACCACCTCAGCTCCTAGCACAGTGCCTGGCACTTTGCAAACAGATGTGCACACAGCACCTGTCCCTGTGAAATCTGAGCTTCGAGACTAATTCAGCAAATGAAGAAACTGTGACCTTGCCCGGGGGCTCCCCCTACACAGGGGCACAGGGGACGAGCTCAGCCAAGCACCTGGGAGATGAAGTCCTTCTCCAACTCTCCCTCCGGCTTCCCTGGGTCTCCTGCAGCCTGGTCGCACTCCTGCCGAATGCCGTAGTTCTGTGACAGGATCTCAACAAGGTTGAACTGATGGTCTGCAGAGCCCATGGACACCACTGTGGAGGAGACACCCACCTGCGTGAGCTCCCCACCCCTCACCCCACGCACACCAGCCATCGTGCAAGGCTGAGGACGGCTGGGGTAGGACGCAACAGTGGCCCGCTGTCACCTGGGACAAAGCCCACAGCCTGCAGGTACGTGCACGTGTGGGTACATGCATACACGTGCAGAAGGCTCTGTGTGTGTGTGTGTGTGTGTGTGTGTGTGTGTGTGCGCGCGTGCGCGCACGCGCACGCACGTGCGTGCACGTTCAGACGCGTGTGCACACCAGTGGCCAGCATGGTCAGTCTACCACGTGGGAACTCCCAACAGAACGACCCCTGAGAGAAGAACACACCTGGCTAACTGGACACACGGATTCTGGACATTTGGGGGGATGTGTTCTCCTGGGCGCTTGCTTGGTCCCCCAACCACAGACACCGGTGAGGGTGTGGGCAAGAGCCCACACACTGGGAAGAAATGAGCACCAGGCGAGCGAGGGCAGGAAGAGCGGAAGGCCTGGCGGGGCCCTCAACTCCAGAAACGCACAGGTGACTGCGCACCCACGAGGGCCTGCGGGGCCAGCACGGTGCGGGCAGGACGCCCGCAGGACACACGCAGCAGGCCCGTCCGAGGCCAGTCCTTTCTGCTGCCTCGGCAGAGCAACACCAGTGCCACCCGCACAGGCCAATGTGTGGTGCACGTCACCGGATTTCTGGTTTTCCCAGAAGAAGCAGGATGTGATCATTGCTCTCTCTCTCCCCATTCTGGTCTTCAGTAAGTCAAATTTAAAGAAAACAAACACAAAAGGAAATGGCTAGAGCTCAATCCCCCCAGGCCAGGGAGCGATGAAGGCTGAGGCTGGACGGGAAGGGGGCCAACAGCCAGCCTGGGAGGGGTGCACAGCACCCGGGAGCTCACCCACAGCAAAGCCCCCAGTTTTCCTGCGGCCAGCGGCTCCAGCCCGAGGCCTTGGCTAAGGTGCCTGCCAGGCCAGCGGGACACGCCAGGAGTAAGGCACTCTGGCCCTCTCCTGGGCAGCCCTGCCCGCACCAGAAAATGGGGAGAGCCCTGGCCACTCTGTCTACATACCTGTCCCTGGACCCTGGGAGCCAGCACACTGTGTCTGGCTCTGCCAGGCTGGGTGGGACTCTGTCTGTCACAACCACAAAGGCCCTGGTGGCCCTGGGCAGGAGGAAGGAAGGGGCAAGGAATGTACCTGCTGTTGTCTGCAAGCTGGGCTCCCCGGGGCACAGGCTGTGAGTGAGGCAGGAGGCCACGCGAGGGCTCTGCCTCTCCAGCGAGGAGGCCTGCAGAGAAAGAGAAGCAAGGTTAGCCCGGTGGGCCCAGGACCCGCTGGGGCACATCTCTGCATCCCGCCTGGGAGCAGGTTCAGGTCAGAGCCCAACTCCCCAGACAGCCTCAGAAATGGCCTCATATGGGAGGAATCTCATCTGGCTTCTGTGCAGAAACTGACAGAGTCCAAAAATCACATGAGGAGGGGCAGGCAGCAAGGGAGACACAGAATCTGAAGCAGGCTCCAGGCTCTGAACTGACAGCACAGAGCCCAACGCAGGGCTCGAACCCACGAACCATGAGATCATGACCTGAGCCAGAGTCGGACACTGAACCGACTGAGCCACCCAGGTGCCCCAAGACATAAAACTATGAAACTATAGAAGTCTTAGAGAAAAACACAGGAATACATCTTTTGTTACCCTGGACACAGGCCGTGGCTTCTTAGATAAGGCACCAAGAGTTAAACTACATGAACCAGATTTCATCTAAAGAAAAACTTTTCTGTTTGAAAGGCCATCACTGAAGAAGGCAATCCACAGAGCAGGGAGAGGCCTTCGAACCGTGCAGCTGAGAAAGGACCTGTGTCGAGAACACACGAGGAACTCTTGCAACTTGTTAATGAAAAGATAACCCAATTTAAAAATGGGCAAAGCAGGGGCGCCTGGGTGGCGCAGTCGGTTAAGCGTCCGACTTAAGCCAGGTCACGATCTCGCGGTCCGGGAGTTCGAGCCCCGCGTCAGGCTCTGGGCTGATGGCTCAGAGCCTGGAGCCTGTTTCCGATTCTGTGTCTCCCTCTCTCTCTGCCCCTCCCCCGTTCATGCTCTGTCTCTCTCTGTCCCAAAAATAAATAAACGTTGAAAAAAAAAAGTGTTTAAAAAAAAAAAAAAAAATGGGCAAAGCATCTGAACAGACATTTCTTCAAAGAGATACCCAGACGGCCAATGAGCACATGAAGAAATGCTCATCAGAAGAAAGCAAATCAAAGGCGGAAATGCAAAACGGAGCCAGCACTTTGGGGAGCAGCTGGCGTAGGAGTTCCACTGATTGCTAGACACCTAGGGGTCAGAGTGTGCCACCCCAACGTGTGCCACTCTGGCGTGAGGGCTACTCTGGGACGAAGACACTGAGCAAGAACAGACACAGGACGACCTCTGTAAATCACTGTGCGGGTGCCTCCCCTCCCGAACCAGGAAGGGAGCAGGTTAGCACCGAAGATGACCGGGCACCCAGCTCACTGAACACACACACCTTACTAACTAGCCTGACCTCCTACTAGTTCCCTGCACATCCACCTTCCCACGACTTGCTGCCTGGACAGATTCAAAGTCCTCCCGTGTCGTAACAGTCCATACAAGTTTATCGTTCTTTTGTGCAGACGCTCTCAGAAGTCCAAGCCCTAGCCACCCCCTTGGGTTACTCATCTGACTTCTCCGGCACATGTGCTGCTGGGTTAATAAACGGTGTATGTTTCTCCTTTGTTCATCTGTCTCTTGACAGTCTAAGTCCCCACCTGAAAACCTAAGAGGGGAAGGGAAAGGGTTAAGCCCTGCTTCCCCTAAGACACCCAAGGGAGAAGAAAACACACATCTACACTAACACTTGCACATGAGCATTCGTGGAGAAACCATTCACGAGAGCCAAAGATGGAAAGAACACGAATGTCCATCCGCTGATGAACAGACAAACCAAAACTGAACAATGGAACGTCCCTTGGCCCCGAGCAGGAGCAAGGCGCCCACACCGGCCACCCCGCGGACGGACCCTGAACACACGACGCTCAGGGAGGGAACCAGACACAAGAGGCCACACAGGGTGTGAGTCCACGTGTGTGAACGTCCAGAATAGGCCCATCCACGGACAGGAAGGGGGCTCGTGGGGGCCGGGGGTGAGGAAAGATCAGGGGTGACGGCTGATAGAGACAGGGTTTGCTTCAGGGGAGATGGAATGTTCTAGAGTTGACTGCTGATGGTCATACAACTCTGAATGTACTTAAAACCACTGAATTGTACACGTTAAAATGAGCAAACTGTATACGAATTATACCTCCTTAAAGCCATCTGTACGTGCGCGCGCGCGCACGCACACACGACTGGAGTATTTAATAAAACTTTTAGAGCTTAGAACAGCAGTTTAGTAAGAATTTCCTCAGAGTCCTCAAGAAAACCTCAAGAGGTTGTGTAACCCTCCTCCTAAGAGAAACAAAGGGACTGAAGCTCAGAGAGATCGAGCCACATACCCTAGCTCACACAGCACATAAGGAGAGCGACTACAAACTCCGACCGAGGCCCTTCAAAAACCTGGCAGCATAAATGAAGGAACAGCACAGCCAGGAGAGAGAGCTGGCAGGCAAAGCCAAGCCACAGGCACCGGAGCACAGCAGGCAGGGGCTCACAGGGACCGTGGTGCAGAAATGAGGGGCACAGGGCTGGTGGGCATGGGGCCCCAGCTTCTCCAGGAGGAAGTGTAGCATGGTACACGGCCTCTGCCGGGAGCACCGGGAGGTTCTGGGCTGGAGCAGGGAGTAGGGAGTTAGGGAGCCCGGTCGGGGCAGCAGAGGCAGCACAGACAGAGGGGAAAGGAGCCAGTGGGGTGGAGCTGACACGCGGCAGCGGGGGCTGGAAGCAGGCAGGGGACACAGAGCACCGTGGCCTGCGTGGCCTGCGTGGCCTGCCACAGATGGCTTCACCTTCAGCCCGCACCCTAAGTGTCCTCTGAAACCACACGGACCCTCTCTAGGACCCTCCGCAGTGATGAGTTTCCAGCCTCCCTGGGCTCCCTCCCCCAGTGCAACTAGGCTGGCTTTCTGTCTCTTGCTACCAAGAGCTCTGATGGGCAGGCCGAGAGAGGCCAGCGTGTGCACGGCTCCTTTTCCAGACAGAACGCTGCTCCCAGTCCAGACCTGAGGTGCAGGGTCTGAGAAGGATGTGGCCCTTATGTGACTTGCCCTCTGACAGAGGAGCTCAGGCAAAGGAGCAAAGACAAGTGTCTGGAAGGCTCCTTCCCACCCCCCCCCCCCGCAAGGAGGGGGCAGGACTCTGAGCATCCTGCTCCCCACAGGGGACTCAGTGGCCTCAGATCCCCAAGTTCATTTCCAGAGGACTCCAAGTTCCTCAAAACTCACCAAGAAACACTGACTTTGTGGATTCTCTTCCCTCCCCCCGTCCCAACATCTGACCTCTCAGTGCAAGCCCTGGGGTTCCCAGGGGTTCTACTTCCTCTGTTCAGAACACTCTGGATGTCTCCATCAGAGTCAAAGCCCTCCACTCTGCCAAAATGGAAGAAGAAACAGGATGGGGAGTGGGTGGAGCACATTCTGGGTAAAAAACAAGGAAAGGAGGGAGGAAGAAAAGGAATTCTAAAGACTTGATCACAGAGGAGTGGGCGACCCCAGCCTCGGGAAGGACAGGCATGGTCACCAGTCCTGACTCAGGGGACCCTGACTGCTCAGATGTGGAGGCCAGGGCAGCTCTTCTCCCGGGACAGCGTACGACTCCTCCCACAACTTCCAAGCAGAACCCACAATGATGCCGTGGCAGATTCCACTCTGCAAAACAGCTGCACCCACACATCCCGTCCCGCAAGCTCTTCTGGGACACTGACACGCCACCCCCTCCAGAAGTGGGATTCTGTGCCCCTCCCTGGGGATCTGGATGGGCCTGGGACTTCAGGCAGGGTGGGGGATGGGGGCACACTCCATGTGACTTCCAAGGCTAGGTCTTAAAATGCAAGTCAGGTTCCATCTGGTACCTTCTGGCAAAGCCATTCAGCTGCCATGCTGTGAGGAAGCCCAAGCTACACAAAGGTCGTGTGACCATGTCCCAGACAACAGCCAACACCAACCACACGTGAGCAAGGAAGCTTGCCTCCATGGGGGTCGGCTCCAGCCCCGGCCACCAACCATTGCAACCGCCAAGAGCAACCCTGAATGAAAACCGCCTGGCTGAGCCCAGCCAGCCCTCAGCACCACAAAAGACAGCAATGAAACAACTGTAATTTTAAATTGAATTTCAGGGGTGCCTGGGTGGCTCAGGTGGTTAAGCGTCCGGCTTCGGCTCAGGTCACGATCTCGTGGTCTGTGGGCTCGAGCCCTGCGTCGGGCTCTGTGCTGACAGCTCGGAGCCTGGAGCTGATTCGGATTCTGTGTCTCCCTCTGTCTCTCTGCTCCTCACCCACTCACGCTCTGTCTCTCTCTCTCTCAAAAATAAATAAAAGATTAAAAAATTTTTTTTCAATAAACAAATAAACAACTGACTTTCAAAGTGATTCCTTACACGGTGACAGCTCCCCAGAACACCTTCCACCCACAGCCAGTTGCACTGCCTGGTTGCCCACTGACTGCTGTGGCGCCACCCTCCCCCAGCTGACCAACGCTTACGGAACACGTGCTCTGGGCCAGGTGCACCACAGTCCATCAACAAACAGGTTCTGCCCGTCTCCTCCCACACACGTCACCAGTCTAGCTGGGGACACGGACAGCAAACGAGTGGGAGTGGACATCCACAGGACTGAGGGGACACGATGGGGTTCTGGGACAACACCAGGGCAGCGGAGTCTCCCCAAGGGCATTACGCCGCAGGGGGGAATGGAAGGAGTGGGGGCGGGGGGAGGTGGTCTGTGAGGGTCGCGTCACTGGGGTGAGATCACGGGGAGGAGATGCACTTTACCCTAAGGACAAAGGAAAGGCGTGGAGGGTTTTAAGCACAAGACAAAGTGTACTTGGGTCTTTCAAAGACCGATATCCAGGAGGAAGACAGTGTGAAACGCTCCCATCTTTTCTCCTGGTGCTGACAACTACTCCAGCAACTACACCAATCAGGCGGCTAATACCGATCAAGCACGTACCAGTAGCTTACAAACTGCCATCTGTACCGGTCAGACACAGCTGATTGCCAGCAGCTTCCCCGTACAAGCCACGGAGCTGAGATCTTGGGAGAGCTCTCGACTGGAGGGTCTCATTTCAGAGATGAGGAAACCAAGGCTCTGAAACATTCAGTCACCTGCCCAAGGTCACACAGAACTAAGAGGTTCCAGCGCTGCAACAGGTCCCCTGGGCAGAGACTGGCTGTGGCTCACCGCTTCTGACATCTGCACACTTCTTGGCCCTTTACTGACCAGGCTCTCTCCGACCGGACTCTAAGGCCCTTCATTTAGGACAGGCACCATCAGGTTTGTGCTCACGGCCAGACGCTCGGGCCTTGCACCGAGCCAGGCACGTGGGGGATCTCACACAAAGACCTTCTCCTAGGAAACCAACTCAAATCCACTCAAATGCACCACTGCACACTGTCAACATGTGGGACGGGGACACCCTGGGCAGCTGGCTGCTGTGAGGGTCTAGGGCCTTTGCACCAGGCAAGACAGAGTCAACAGCCAAACCCAACAGCTCCCAGGGGAGGCCAGCTGGGGAGTCTGCCCCGTCCATCCACAGCACACCTGCCAGGCCGAGAGTGCTGACCCAATGCGGGGCTGACCCAGCCCCTGAGCCGGGAGCACACACAGACCCAGACACTACCGCCACAGCCCGCTAGGCCACTGAGACACCTAGCTTTTCTGCCTTTGACTCCCAAGACCAGCTTCCCTAAACGCAAAGCAAGGAGAACTAAGAAACCTTCGGGTCCAGCCACCCCACACAACTGGCTGGTGAGGCCCCGCCTTGCACCCAGACACCCACACCACCTCTAGCGCCAACCAGGGCCTGTTGCTGCCCCTCAGAAGGTCACTGGTGGGAGAGAATGGCCATGTCCGCCCTGCACAGCACCTACCCACGTCGCGCCAGGACAGAGAACTCACCTTGGCCCCACAGCCATGCCGAGTATCCCACGACCCTGCTGCGCCTCACTGGGTGGACCCCTTCTCTTCTCTGGGTCTCGGGGAGGGGGGGGCGGGGCTACCCATTTGATGAGGGTTGCGTGCTGAGTCTGACAACCGGCTGCATCCCCAGACTAAAACGTCGCGCGCTGAGAGTCACATTACTGAGCCCTGGCAGCTGCAGTCTCCTTTAATCCTCAGTAGGGCCCCAAGAGCAGAGCAGTGCACCCAGTCTTATCCAACATTCCAAAGTTTAAAAAAGGCCCAAAAGTGAAAGTCTCCCGTCCCTGGTTTGACAGGACTTGAAACTACTTGCTGACTGTGTTTTCCCAAACGATCCCAGGCGTTATCAGATCAGCCCTCACAGCTCCACACCCCACAAACCCTCAAATCGGAAAACCTCTGCATCGGAAAACACATCTGGCCCCAAGGACTTCGGGGAAGGGTTCGTGGGCCTGCTTCACGGCCCGAGACAGGAGGCTCCGAGAAGTAACTTGAAGCAGCCGGGCCAGGCTGGTCTGCCCGCCGGGGAGGCGGGGGGGCGGGAGCCCCGACGCCGTAGGCCCTCCCAGCGCACCCCGGTGCCGGCGCTACGCAGGGCGGGCCCTATGTCGGAGTTCGAGTCCCGTTCGGGACCTGGTGGGAGCGAATGCGCGGTGCCCAGCACGGGGGGGGGCTCACGAGCGGGCTGCGGTGCCGGGTCTCACCCGGGGTTCCGACGGGAGAGCGCGGCGCGCCACGACCGCGCGCCCGGAGAGCGCACTCCGCAAAGTTGGCCAACGCCGGGAGGGCAGGGCTGCGCGCCGCCGGGAGCCCCCGGGGGTCCAGGGCCTAGGAACGAGGAACCCGGGAGGGGGGTGGGGAGCGGGATGGGGGTCGAGTGCCGGGGAATCCCGGCCGGAGAGCAGGGCGCGTGCCCCCACCCCGCGTCTGCCCTCTCCCCGCAGGCCCGCCCCTCCCCTCCCCACTCCGCGCCCCCGCCCCCTGCCCGCACATGCGCACTGCACCCCGCGATGTGGCAGCCGACCGGGGGGGGGGGGGGGGAAACAGAGCCGGGGGCGGCCGCCGACGGAGCTCCGCGCCCCTCGGGCCCCGACGGGCGCGGCGCCCCGAGCCCAGCCTCCGCGCCCCGGGGCAGGGGTCTCCGCGCCCGGGGCCCCCGCACGGCCGGGCCCAGGGGCGGGGGGTGCGGGCGCGCGGGGGCGGGGGGCCGGCTCCCCCGGCCCGCTCACTCACCTCCGCCATGGCCGTGTGTGCGCGGGAGGCGGCGGCCGCGCCGGGATCCCCGGATGCGGGGCCGCGCGCTCATTGGCTGCGGCGCCCGGGAAGGCGGGGGCACCGGGCGGGGCCGGGGCGGGGCCGGGGGCGGGGCGCGGGCGGGGCGCGGGCGGGCGCGTAGTAGGTGCGCGGAGCTGGCTATGCGGGGAGCGCGGAGCGGGCGCGCGGACGGGGATGCGCGGGGCCGTCGCCGGACCCCGGCCTGGGCCGCGCCTGGGCGGCGGGCTGTGGTGGAGGGAGGCTGATCCCTGAGAGCCACACCTGCGCAGGGAGCCCTGTCCCACTTCCTCCTTCCGATCCCAGGGCCGAGTGCTGTCCGCGCCCCGAGTTAGGGATGAGGAAACGGGCCGCCCGTGCGCGGGTGTTGAACCCAGGATGGAAGGCTGGGCAGCGTGGTTCTGGAACTTTCTGCACTTTTGGCCCGGGGATGACCCACCTCGTGTGCCGGCAGAGTCGACTGGGGCTTGCGAAAATGTGCCTGAAGACGAGCTTTGAGAAGGCGGCTCCCTGTGCTGGGAGCCGGTCCTGGGGTGGGCAAGAGGGGAGGATCCCAACGCAGGGCCATTTGGCTCCGAAGTCGTAGTTGTTGTGTTTAGTTTATTGATTAAATGTCTGTGGACCTAATGCACTTCCCGAACCTTTGCTAGGCACGGGGGCAGAGTTTGAACGTGACAGCCCCAACATTTTAAATTTCGGACTGACGAGGGCTCTGAGCACGAGGGCAGAAGGTGTACCAAGAGTGTTGTAATCAAAAGCAAGAGAGGACGGAGGCAGGCCAGTGGCAAGGCCCTCAGCCTGCAGAGACGTCAGCCGCTGACTAGGATGGAGGGGTGGGGACAGAGGTGGACAGCTTGGAAAAGTAGACCCCACAAGACCCCCTGATGCAGTGAAGGTGGCGAGAATGTGACGATGGCTCCCAGATTTCTGGCTGGCACAAAGGGTGGTGGTTCCAAGACCGAGGAGGTGAGGAATTCAAAAGCCTAGTTCCTTTCCCAGCCATCAGCCAGTGGGGTACTGAGAAGCTGAGATCCACCAGGCGTGATGCTTGATAAAAAGCATTATCCCCAGCCCTCTGAGAGTCTACCAGCCAGGAGACAGAAGAACCACTTTTGAAAGGTCTACCCTAGGGCCCCTCGGTTAGTTGGGCATCTGACTTTAGCTCAGGTCGTGACCTCACCATTGGTGAGTTTGAGCCCCGCATCGGGCTTTCTACTGTCAGCACAGAGCCCTCTTCGGATCATCTGTCCGCCCCCCACCCCCACCCCACTCTCTCTTGCTCTCTCAAAAGTGAATAAAAACGTTAAAAAAAAAAAAAGTCTACCCTGCCCTTCACAGTTATATGAGTCAGTGGGCTCCCTACTCCTTGTGTTAGATACACCTCATTCAGATTGGAGGTTCAGGCGCTTGTGTCTGAGAGTCCTCACTGATACCTGGAGCAGTTGATCATTCATTCATCCCCTTATTCATTCAGTTAATCAATGAACTAAGCGCATGGCCCCTACAGCCCTCAACTAGGTGCTGGGCTTGCAGGGATCCAGTGAGGCAGGGAGACGGCCAACAGATACAACGAGGGGGGGGTGTCTGTGTTTATAACGTGTGCAGAAGCCAAGGCAAAGGGTTTGAGTCAGGCTGAGAAACCAGAGAAGACTTCTCAGAAACGGCTTGGACAAGAATCATCAGAGAGGTGCGAAGGGGCAGCAGGGGATCCAGACGAAGGGAAGAAGGTTTTTAAGGTCTGAAAGCCTCTCTCCACAGGCCGATTATTAGGGTTACAGTGTAGAAATGAGGCAACATTGGCCGGCTGATAAAAAATTAACATGGTAGTGAGGGCCAGACGAACACCATGTGCCTTCCAATGTGATGCTCTTAGAAGGACACTACATCACTTAATCTGGCCAGAAGTGCGTATCCTGCACATTTTTTTTTTAAATTTTTTTTTTCAACGTTTATTTATTTTTGGGACAGAGAGAGACAGAGCATGAACGGGGGAGGGGCAGAGAGAGAGGGAGACACAGAATCCGAAACAGGCTCCAGACTCCGAGCCATCAGCCCAGAGCCCGACGCGGGGCTCGGACTCACGGACCGCGAGATCGTGACCTGGCTGAAGTCGGACGCTTAACCGACTGCGCCACCCAGGCGCCCCAAATCCTGCATATTTTTGAGAAACTGCAGACAAACCCCGAATAAGGAACATGCTGTTAAACAAACAGAGAAGGACTGTATTCCTCAGAAATGTTACTGCCATAAAAGACCACTTTTTCCGACAGGACAACTAAATGCAATATCTGATCCTACTGGATCTGCCAGTGTGGACGGAAAGACTATAAGGACCATTATTGGAAACATAACTGGAACATGAATGACAAAACTGGAATTCAGACGTGGATTGGATAAACGTGTTACATCAATGTTAAGTTCGGGGACATTGATAACAGTCCTGTGGTTCTGTAAGAGAATATTCTTATTCTCAAAAAATTTACACTGAAATATTTAGAGGTTAACATAGACTGAATGTCCGTGTCCCCCCGAATTCATATGTTGAAACTGAATCCCCGATATGATGGTATTTGATGGTGGAGACTTTGGGACGTCATGAGGACGGAACCTGCGTGAATGGGATGAGTGCCTTATTTTTCTTAAAATTTTTATGTTTATTTATCTATTTTTCAGAGAGAGACAGAGGGGAGGGAAGGGTCAGAGAAAGAAAGAGAGAGAGCCTCCCAAGCAGGCTCCGTGCTATTGGCACAGAGCCCAATGTGGGGCTCGAACTCACAAACCTCGAGATCGTGACCTGAGCCGAAACCAGGAGTTGGATGGACGCTCAACCAACTGAGCCACCCAGGTGCCCTGGGATCAGTGCCCTTATGGCAGAGACCCCAGGGAGCACCCTCGCCCCTCTGTCCCCATGAGCAGATGGTGCAAAGACAGCCTCTGAACCAGGAAGCAGGTCCTCACCAGTGACCAAATCTGCTGGCACTTTGATCTTGGACTTTCCAGCCTCTAGAACTATGGAAAATACTTTTCTGCTGTTTATAAGGCACCTGGTCTGTGACGTTTCTGTTAGAACAGCCCAAAGGGACTAGACAGGAGTAAGGTGCCATGACACCAGCAACTTAGGTGGTTCGGAACAAATGATAAAGCAAACGGAGCAAAATGCTAATAGCGGAACCTGGGAGAGGGTATGTGAAGATATCTTCCTACGCTTCTTCTTGCAATTGTTCTGTATACCTGAATGGTTTTCAAATAAAAAGTAAAAATAATAAAGCTAAGAAAATAAAAAGCAGTGTCTTTAGCCGAGTCTTAAAGGAGGAAGAAGAGGCTGGGAGGGTGTCCTCCCAGTAGGGACCATGAAGACAAAGGCCTGGAGAGCTGATGATTGGGCACCTGCAAGTGCGCAGGCCCTCCTGGTGCAGACGGGGAGTGCACAGCACCCTTAGTCTGACGGTTGCTGACAAAGCACTCGGGCCCCTCAGGGACTGGGGTCTGGGCTGGGCTGCCCCAGCAACTCAGCCTCGGAGACAGGGAGAGAGGGAGGAGGGTGTGGCTGCAGGTGGGGGGTGATGAGTCCAGCCCAGGGTGGCGCTGGGGGCTGTAGCTCACCACACTAATCTTTTTCTTACAAGTTTCCCTGCAGAAAAAGAAGCCTAACAAGGTCCTGGGTGAGGTGTTTCCAGAACATACATCGAGCTGAGCAGTTCTGGGTGGACTGTACTGGATGCTGTGTGCACCATGCAAACCCCCCAAACATACAGAAGCAGCATTTCTCTCAGCTGCTAGGGGTGCCAGTGGCTGGTGGCTCGAAGCTGAGTGTCTCCCAGGTCCCCCCTCCTTCACAGAGGCTGCCCACACCAGGACTTCCCCATGCAAACGCATAAAGGCCAGCACCTGTGGCTACCGGGGGACAACTGTGTAGCTCCAGAGGCCCCCATAGGGTCAGCCGAGACCATCTTCTCAGCCCCCTGTCCCTCTGTCCAGGCCTGCTTCCTTCACTGCCTGGCACGCTCCAACCACAAGGACGGTCCCCAGGAACCCCCCTGTCCGTGATCCCTGTCTCAAGGTCTGTTTCCCGAGGGCATAACCTCCGAGTCCTATTCTGAACGATTTAAAGGACAAACAAAAGGAGCTATACAATTTTAAAGCGTAACATAAAACTGAGGAGGAACTAAGACCAAGTGTCCAGTCAGGAGATGTAATAGGCCAAACTCAGAAGGACTCTCAGAACAGGTGACAGGGCAAATCCCAGCCACGTGCTCTGCATGCTGTCTAGTAAGGACAAGCTGCGTGGAGACAAAGCTAGTCACACTCTTCCACAAGTTTACCATGTTCTAGAAAATTCCAAACCGTGGGGACAGAGAACAGATGAGTGGTTGCCAGGGCCCTGGGGTTGGAGGGACCGGATGACAGCAGAGCAGCGTGAGGGAAGTTCAAAGGGGGACAAAACCCGTCTCTGTCAATAGTGGTGGCAGTTATACAGCTGCCTGTGTCAGTCTCGTCAAACTGTATCCACAACAGTCCGTACATCTCGATAAAGCTGACCACAAAACACAGTTGTGACGTGCAACATATATGATTCTTCATTCATGCCTTAAATCACAAGATAATAATTTAAACATCACTATCCACAATAGCCAAAGTATGGAAGGAGCCCAAATGTCCATCGACGGATGAATGGATAAAGAAGATGTGGTATATATGTACAATGGAGTATTACTCGGCCATCAAAAAGAACGAAATCTTGCCATTTGCAACTACGTGGATGGAACTGGGGGTATGATGCTAAGTGAAATTAGTCAGAGAAAGACAAGTATCCTATGACTTCACCCATAGGTGGAATTTTAAAAACTTAACAGATGAACATAGGGGAAGGGAAAGAAAAATAATATAAAAACGGGGAGGGGGGGCAAAATACAAGAGACTTTTTTTTAATGTTTATTCTTGAGAGAGACAGAGACAGAGTGGAAGCGGGGTGGGACAGAGAGAGACACACACAGAATCTGAAGCAGGCTCCAGGCTCTGAGCTGTCTGCACAGAGCCTGACGTGGGGCTCGAACTCAAGAACCGCGAGATCATGACCTGAGCCGAAGTCAGACGCTTAACCAACTGAGCCACTCAGGCGCCCCAAGAGACTCTTAAAGATAGAGAACAAACTGAGGGCTGCTGGGGGGGTTACAGGTGGGGGGATGCGCTAAATGGGCGAGGGGCATTAAGGAGGACACTTGTTGGGATGAGCACGCAGTGTTGTACGTAGGGGATGGATCACTGGGTTCTACTCCTGAAATCACTACTGCACAACATGCTAAGTAACTTGGATGTACATTAAAAAATAAATAAATAGGGGCGCCTGGGTGGCTCAGTCGGTTAAGCGTCCGACTTCAGCTCAGGTCACGATCTCGCGGTCCGTGAGTTCGAGCCCCGCGTCGGGCTCTGGGCTGATGGCTCAGAGCCTGGAGCCTGTTTCCGATTCTGTGTCTCCCTCTCTCTCTGCCCCTCCCCCGTTCATGCTCTGTCTCTCTCTGTCTCAAAAATAAATAAACGTTAAAAAAAATTTAAAAATAAATAAATAAACAAATAAATAGATTGTAACCCTAGAAAAATACCTGGCTACTCATGTTACAAAGGGCTAATTTCCATAATTCTGTATCTAAAGACTTTCTACAAATCAATGAAGACCAGCAATTCTCATTTAAAAAAGATAATAATTTAAACTTCGGCTGGTTAAATTTTATGTTATAAAGATACGTCGGTGTGAAGTTTGTTTTTTCTCAACTTGCATAAGAACATTAAAACACGAGATGGTCTTTGACCAGAGATCATACACGTCATTTCGGACCCTGAGTTGGTTCAAAGCTTCTGTTTTGTCTTGTTTCGAAGGTCCCTGAGGTTGAAAATGCCGGTTCGCCCTCCCTTTCCCGGTGGAAGTGTGCCTGAACTGCCTGCGGGGCCGCCAGCTGCGCGGCAACCAAGGACGGTCCTCGCCCTCCGCCTCCTGTTAGGAGTCCGGGTTTAGCGTCGCTACTCTGTACTAGCTTCCTCTCGCTGCTGTAACAGATTACTGCAAAACCAGCCAATAGAATCCACACGCACGTGTCATTCGGGGGACAGAAATGAAGGGGCCAGCAGGGGCTTGCTCCAACCCGAAGCCCTAAGGGGAGAATGCGTTTCCTTCCACAGCTGCGTTCCTCCATCAAAGCCGGGGCTTGACATCATCTTGCTCTGGCGGCAGAAATAGTACCTTCTTTTTCTGAGGCCAAATCTCCCTTTGCCTCTCTAAGGATGTGTGACTGTATTGCACAGGATAATGTCTTTACCTCCGAATCTTTAATCTCATCCACAAACTCCCTTTTGCCAAACAAAATAAGATTCACAGGTTTCGGGACATCTTTGGGGCATTCTTCAGGGAACCACTCTGCCAGATTCAGGATGGGACCTCACGACATCACAGGCGTTTGAGTCTTGCTTGTTCACTCGTGCTCTTCCTCCCAAACACGTCCTCGGAAGGTCTTCAGTGGTCCCAACTGTGCCCCCCAGAGCAGCATAGAAAGTCAGCGGGTCCACCCATTAGAGCAGGGGCGCCTGGCTGGCTGGGTCCAAGGATTTCAGGTTTGTGAGTTCAAGCCCCATGCGGGGTGTAGAGATTACTAAAATTAAATTAAATTAAAGTTAAAATGTGTGCATATTTAAGCAACAATTGCCACAGGCTCTGAGCTAGGGTCCCAGCCTCCTGGAATGTCAGTTATTTGCTGGTTTATGTCATCGTATCATTCAAGAGGGTGAGGATAGATTTTTGCTGTTAACTTTTTACTTCTGAGCGCCTGTCTCGAGCACCTGTAAGTATTCACTAAATATCCTTTGTTAGTGAATGAATTAGTGTCTTTAAGTGACTTAGAGCCTGTTAGCAATTTTGTATTCTCAGACTCATGGCTCAGGACCCGACACTTGGCAGGCGCTAGGAGAACCCTTGTGGAGGGCTGGCCTAAGGGGGTCATCACAGCACACTGTCAGGACCCAGCAAATAGCCCAGAAGTAGCCTGACCAGAATCAGCAAAATATGAGCCTTTGTTTAGAGTTTCGGAGTATCTCTCCGGCTGTGGTCAGCTGAATAACAGCTCTCAAAGATGCCAATGTCATTGTCCCGGGACCTGGGATTTGTCACCTCAAAGGGGGACCTTGTCAAGACCCCCGAGGCAAGAGTGACCCTGGGTTCCCAGGGGGCCCAGCGTCCTCACGAGGTCCTCACAAGAGGGAGGCAGAGAGCCGGGGGGACCCCATGCTGTTGGCCGTGAGGATGAGGAGGGGCCGCGGGCCCAGGATGCGGCGTCTCTGGCAGCCGGAAAAGGGGGACACAGGGCTCCCTGGGGCCCCGGGGGAACCGGCCCTGCCCACGCTCGGGTGTTAGGACTTCTGAGGCCAGAGCCGTCAGAACCAGTGTGTGTGGTGAATTGCTCGAGCGGCGCCCCCACCCTGGAGGCTCGGATAGGGGCTGTGAATCTTTCCCAACCTCTGAGAGCCTCAGTGTCCACTTCTGTAAAATGTGCACAAGTACAGCCCCCCCTTCACTGGGCCACTGGAAAGATCAGTAAGTCATGCAATAGGCATCAGCTGGTTTTATTGTAGGGTCACTGAGTTTGAGGTGCATGGGGACACCCAGGAGGCTCAGAGGGAACGAGGGAGGGAAGTGGGCACCTGAGAAGCGCAGAGGGCAGGACAGCGCGATCTGGAAGATAACAGGGCCGTACAAATCCCAGGCTGAATGTAAGCATGAACATTATCATTTTCCTCCTTGTCCTCGATTTGGCCACCAGCCTGCCCTCCCGCCTTCGGGCCAAAACACTCAGAGCCGACGACACACAAGGTTAGGGCGCAGTTGGGTGTTTACTGGGAATGGGATCTCAGAGGCCAGGCCTGGGTCGCTCACACTCTTTTGGTGATGCTCTTGGGGGTGGCCAGCTCGTACAAGCGGGGGGATGCCTGAGCCACCAGAGACGCGGGGGAAATGTGGTAGGGGTCATAGCCCTCGTTGAGGTCTTTGCGCACTTTGGGCTTGGCCAGGGAGATGATCCGGGGACTGGCCACTGCCTTCTTGGTGACGTCCAGCACCTCCCAGCGTGGATCTCGGTCAGGAACACACTGGTCCGACTGGGCCTTGGGCACTGGAGAGGGCAGGAGAGAGGGACCGAGTCAGGCACTGAGACTTCAGACATGTGGAGGTCAGAGCTCCCAAGTTCAAAACAGATACACACGACATGGTCCATCCGCCTGCTGGACCACCACTCAGCCAGAGCGGAGCGAGGCGCCCACCCCCGCCGCCCTGCGGACAGACCCTGGACACACGACACTCAGGGAGGGAACCAGACACAAGAGGCCACACGGGGTGTGAGTCCACATGTGTGAAACATCCAGAACAGGCTCATCCACTGACGGGAAGGGGGCTCGTGGGGGCCGGGGGCTGGGGAGGGGGTGTAACCTCTCATAGGGACGGGGCTTCTCTTTAGGGAGATGAAAATTCTAAAATTGATTGTGGTAATTGATGCACAACCCTGTGAATGTACTAAAAACTTTTCAAATGTATGCTTTATTTTATTTTTTACTGAGGTATGTTGAATTGTACGCTTCAAAAGGGTGAATTGAAAAGAGAAACAATATTTCAAGTGGCCACAGTTCCCAGACAGGGGCACACAGAGGAGCCAGCCAAAGGAGGGAGGCTAGCGACCGAGGGTGAGGGGGGTGCCTGGCCGGCCCCTTCACCTCCTCCCCTCCCTGCTCTGATGCCTCAGCCTCTGAAGCAGACGGGTATGAGAGGCATCTCCTCTCCCTGGCTGGTGCTGCACGCCTGGTGGGGGGATGGAGGGCAGCTCCCCAGGACAGGGCCCCCTGGGGACTCGGCACCAGCCTCCTGGCCGAGACTGCCCTGATCCTCTGGGCTCCTGCCGGGCCCTCTCAAGAAACGCAGCTTTCTGCACTGGGTAACGTGGCTCCCACCAGCCACGTGTGAGTACAGAATGCCTGATTTGGGCTGCAGCTTTATTTGATTCAATTTTAATGAAATCAATCAACTAATTTAGATCAACCGATAGGTTGATTTCAATTTCATCGAAGTGGCCACACCCGGCCAGCGGCTGCGGTTGAGGACTCACGGCTCTCACGCGCAGAGGCCTGTGGCTCAACCAGGCTCCTCCTTCTCACCCCCGGCGGCCCCCGCGGAAACCCCTCCTGCTGGTCTGCCCCTCCTCACCTCCTCCCCACCACCCCTTCCTGCAGCACGTGGGCTGTCTGGGGACTAGAAGAGAAGTGGTCACCGGTGGTCACTGTCTTAGCCTTCGGTCTGTGCGAGCTTCAGGACCCTGGGGTTGCCTCCTTTCCACACCCGCTTGGCCCAGAGCCTCCGTGCGAATGGAAACGGGCCGTCCGCCCTCTCGGCGGAGCAACCCCAGCTCAGTGGGGTCCCTCCCACCAGGCAGGCACAAGTCCACGGGGGGGCCTGGCGGGGCAAGGTCACCAGGGTTGGACACAGATGTGCCGGGCAGGTGACCCAAGAAGCGGCCTGTCCAAGGGGAAGGGGCCGAGCAGAAGGGCCTCAGCGCCCCTCAGGGCTAAGAGGACCGTGCCCAGACCCAGGCTTCTTTGAACTCCTCTGAGAATCTAGGAGCACGACCACCATCGTGACATCTAGACTTCCGACTCTGCCCGGGACAACTTAACAGTGGTGACAGAGTGTGTTTCCATACAATACACAATGGACACACGGAGAAGCAAAGCAGCCATGGACTGTGCCCACACCTGTCTAGATTCACGTGCACTGTCTCTCCCCTTCAAGTGCTGGTCACAACCATCAGTGGACGCGAGTCTGCAGTGTGAAAAACACAGCCTTATACCCTCCTTGCAAACACACGACACACACATGTGTGTTTATATCCCAGATGCGGGTGTGTGACAGGGACAGAAAGACAATGTGGCCTAACACCGTGGTACGTGTTCTCACGTGTACATTCACTTAACTGGTCTTTTCATGAATATTAAGAGAATGGATAAATGGATGGGCAAACAAAAGATCCCGTAAGCACAGTTAAAAGAAGAGAGACCAGGAAAAGGTTATGTTGCCATGTGCTCAACAAAGGGTTGGTGATTATCTTATATAAAGAGCTGCTCTAAATCAATAACAACAAAAAAAAAGGGGGGGGGGACTAGAAAACCAGGAAAATGATAGAACAGAGTGAACCAAAGTGGCCAATCGGGCTCTCTGGTGACTAAGTGCCTCTGACACTGTTGGCCTGGCACATAACAGATGCAGAAATATACTGGAAGGTCTGTTAGAAGGTGACGGGTGCTGAACAAGTGGTCCCCAGAGGTGGGCTGACTTGTGGACTGAGACAGGGCAGTGAGGGCCCTCACCAAGGGGGCAGAGAGGAGCCAAGCCCTGTGGGAGGCAGAGGGGCATCTGGGGAGCGCCTGCCAGGCTGTAGGAAGGGCCACTGGGGAGGCGCAAGCAGAATGGAGTCAGGTGGAGGAAGCCAGGGCACAGATCGCAAGGTCCCGTGGGCCACACGGAGAGAGGCAGGTCCCCTGAGTGGGTCATGAGCAGAGGAGGACAGAATCTGAAACAGGCAGGGGTGGCGCCCAGGATCAGGGCAGTCCTGGTCTGGTCCAGGGACGCACGGTGGGCCCACAAGGGTTGTGGGGGTGGAGGCAGCTAGGGGCCTCCATAGCTCAGAAGGCAGAGCCGACAGGAGTCCTCCTTGCCTTGGACGTGGACGGTGTCATAGAAACGCCGGGCAGGGAGAGCATCTGGAAGGAAGGGTGCACGCAGGCAAGCACATACATGTGGCCACACAACTTTGCGGATCTGTGTGTGCACACCCAGAAACACACCAAACTGGATTATCTTTGGTGTGGGGTCCAGTTCTCTACCGCTCCTGTGTGGTTGGGGGGCCGGGTACCTCATGTGTTTTAGAGGAAAGGGGAAGAATCAGGTAGGTGCCACCTTAAAGCTTCCCTTGGACCTCAGCCTGGCTCTTGGGTTGGCGTCTGGCCTTGCACCCCACCTTGCTCTCCTGCACCCACTTGCCCTTGCCAGGAGACCCAGTCAGGCCACAAGCCCTCTCAGTTCTGCTCCTGGGGAGTGGTCCCCTCTGCCAGCCCCCAGGGGAGCCCGTATGGGCCACACTGTGAATGGTCTACAGGTGTCTGGACAACTGGTGTGCAGTCTAGGGAGAAGATAAAGCAAAGGGGGAAGGGCAAATCTAGAAGAAGCAGGCCTGTAGCCCAGGTCTACTGACTGACCCCATCCCCACCCCCACCCCATGGCCTGTGGCCAGTGGGGAAGGACACAAGAGCCTGACAAGGAGGCAAGCCCCAGCGGAACTACTTACTGGCCAAGTGAAGGAGGCGATTGTAGTCCGACACGTGCGGCTTGGGTTTTGGCATGGGGTCCCACTCTTCCAACAGGGTGGCTGGGGCCCTGGGCTTTGCCAGCTGTAGGATCCTTGTGCTGGGGATTGCCATCTGGGCTGCCTTGGATACTTGGGACACCTGGAAACAATTACAAGGGAAGAGTAAAACAGCCCATGATTCCTCATAGGCCCCTGGATCAGAAAGACCCCTTTAGTGTTCTAAAAAAAAAAAAAAAGAAAGAAAGAAAAAAAAAAAAAAGATTGGGAAGTTCAGCAAAGGATTAGTAGCTATCATATATAAAGAGTTCCTCTAGGGGCGCCTGGGTGGCGCAGTCGGTTAAGCATCCGACTTCAGCCAGGTCACGATCTCGCGGTCCGTGAGTTCGAGCCCCGCGTCAGGCTCTGGGCTGATGGCTCAGAGCCTGGAGCCTGTTTCCGATTCTATGTCTCCCTCTCTCTCTGCCCCTCCCCCGTTCATGCTCTGTCTCTCTCTGTCCCAAAAATAAATAAACGTTGAAAAAAAAAATTTAAAAAAAAAAAAAAGAGTTCCTCTAAATCAATAACCCAAAAATCACTATGGGTTTTTATGATTTATATGACTGGGCTAATCATGTAGGAGAGTAAACCTAAATGGTGAATAATCATCTCCTTGACCAGGGAAATATAAATTAAAACCACAAAATATTACTTTATGTAAGCAGACTCGGAAAAAATTAAAAAGTCTGAAAAATTATCATGCCCTGGCAAGAATATGGGAGGAGAGAAATCCTCATGCATGGCTGGTAGGACAGTAAATTAGTACAAACACTTTGGAGAGCGTTTGTCCTTCTCAGGTTGAACATGTGCACTGTTGAAGACTACCATATAGAGAAGCCCTACCGAAGCACAAGGGAATGAGTGATATTCACCGTAGCTTGAATATCATGGCAAACAGTTGGAAGCAGCCAGGTTGTCTACCAGTAGGGGACTGGGTAAATCGATTATTCTATACTCGTATGGTAGGGTGCAATCCAGCATGTTAAGTAGTGTTTCTATATGAATCACATGCAGTGTTCTAGAAAACAAATATTGAGAGGAAAGCAAGAAAGTTAAGATGCTGCGTATGTATATGGCTACGATTATAGTTTATGGGTCTATAATAATAAAGTTTAAAATTATGCATATGAGGCAGAGCTGGAAAGAGTGGGGATGATGGAGGGGGAAACCCTGGCAGACATTTCACTGAGAAACTTGACCCACTTCCTCCATAGACAACTTCTTAGTGTTTTCCAGAGAATCCAGACACAATCACAATTGTCGGCTTGGCTACTGTGCATCAGCCTACACAAACGCAGTGCCTAGACTGAGCTCTGTCATCTCAAGGCTAATCGTTGTCTGCCCCCACCCCCAAAAAAGTGCATACAAGACATGCTCTTCCCAGGCTGCGCTCTCTTTAGTACATGTCCTGCTCCCCCCCCCCCCTTTCCTTACCACTAGCCCACCAGCTGGCTCCTGCACATGTGCAAACAGTCTGCCCGCAAATGAATCGAAGGGTGGGAAAAATAACATTCTGAATGTGTCTGGCTGTGACAAAAGGGGAAGATGAGCTGGCCACTCCTGCCACCTCTGGAGCGGGAGGAGGAAGCAAGGGTAGTTGTTGGGATGTTTTACTCCTTATAGAGGAGGCGTAGGTCTGAAATAAACCTGTCGAAGTGTTGGAGTAGGTCCAGGAATGCTTGTGATCGGAGGCGCTGTGTTTTAATGTCTCGTGTCATACGAAAGCTCTCTGCACAGTACAGTTTTAGCAGGAACCTGCTTGGAAGCAGGGGTTGGCCGAAATGACCTCCAGGGGTCGGTCTGAAATTTGAGTCCCTTTCCTCTTAAAATCGTCTTCCTTGAAAATCACAGATGCTACTCCTATCAAAGACATCTTGGTGTTTACAATGTTATGTCCCATTCAACCCTCTATTGCCTCCCTCCTCCCCACTCCCTGCCTCTCCCCGCCTCCTTTCTTCCCCCACAACTGACATAGCCCAGGCCTGACTGCTGAGGTAGACACGGGCCCAACGGCAGTCCTGCCTGGAGAGGTGGGCAGGCAGGTAAACTTTCACCTACCCATGCCTTCAGCGAACACTGATTACCACTCTGTGCCCCGCACAGGGTAAGACAGGCTCAGGAATGCTGCCACAATAAACAAGAAAGGTGCAGTCTCTGTCCTCAGGCTGCTCACAGTCTGGTGGAAGGATCAAGGGTCCATCCAGAGACTATGCTAGGGGCTGGGAAGCAGGCTGAAGGTGGGGTTCCCACCAGACTGGCCGGAAACGGGAGGGTTGGAGGAGGAGAGTTCATTGAGCTCATTGAGTACACAGGGGCCACATGTAGATGGCAGAGGTGTTCCAAGTAGCGGGACCCGAGTGGGTACAGGCCCAGAGGGTTGTTGAGGGACCCTGCAATGGAGCCCGGCAAGGCAGGAGCATGAGGGAGGGAGGTCAGGGAGCACCAAGCCTTGTTGAGCCTTCACTCCTCAGCCCGGGGATGTGGACTCTCCCAGGGACCGGACCGTGCCAGGGTCAGGTGCACAGAAGGGAGGAGGTGTCAGGGCAGGAGCCCAGAAAACAGCAGATGCGTCCCTGGGTAAGAGGTCGGTGGGACCGGTCGAGAGGACAGTGCCCTCCTTCGGATCCTGGTTCAACCAAATTGACCATAAAAGGCCTTTTTGGGGACCACTGAAAAAGTGAACACAGACTGAGTATTCTGATATTAAAGTATTACTGTTAAACTTTTTAGTGTGATCATTGTTATTATGGTTGTCAGTTAGAAGTACATCCTGGAGTGCCTGCAATGGTATGACGTCTGGATTTACTTTTAAATATTTTTGAAGGGCGGGGGCCCGTCCAGAAAATAACCACGTGAAAAAATCCATCAACACGTTCTTTGACGCACGTTAAAACCGCAGTGAGATACCAGCTCCGAGGCAGCTTTATTGGTGCCAGCCCCAACCGGGAGACAGCTCAGACCTCTTCAGTGGCCGAGGGAATAAAGTTGTGGCCATCCGTGGGACGAAACAGGACTCGGCAACTAAGAAGGCATGAACTGCTAGCAGGCGCGAGCATCTCGGAGACGTTAGCTGAGCCGCGAGGGCGGCCACGAGTCTGCGGCTCATTCCCGGCCCCGGGGAGAAGGGGAGGCGGGGGAACGGGGGTCACGTGTCCGGCCTGAGCGGGCAGCAGACCAGTGTTTGGTTCGGAACGGACTGAACGGTTCCAGGCCCTCTGAGATGCCCGCGTGTGAGCCGAAGGCCTGGGCCCCACCTTGAGCCCACGCGGGCAGGGAAGGTGTCCCCGCGCAGGCTTCAAGCGAAACGAAGCTCTGTCCTGAGCAGACACCTGTGAATCCTGCGTGTTCACCTGCGCGGTGACACGCAGGCCGCTCTGGAGTCTGTTTGTCCCTTCTGCCGCGGACCTCCGGCCCCCGGTTGAGGGGGGCGCCCCAGAGGATAGCAAGGCACCTACCTCAGACATGTTTATGCTCCAAATGTTATTCCGGACCCTCGGGGTGGCCAGTTCCCTCAGGCGACTCGAAGCTTGGTATTCCAGAGTAGGGCGAGGAACGGGCCAGACGGAGGTGCTCCTGAGGGACATCCACATTTGAGACAGCAGCCCGACCAGGGGCATGTCCGTGTGCTTCTGTCACCTCTTCTCAGCCCATCTCTGACTTGGGGAATAAGGGACAGCCCCCGGGGGCCGCGGAGGGTTTTGAAAAACACCTCCAGGAGGGGATTCCTTAAACGATCCCCAAAAGAAGGCCCCTAAGTGTTCTCAAGGATAGAGCTACCCTCTCCCGAGGTCGTCGCAGCTCTGTGTGCAGTGGCCGCCTCCCCATTCAGCACTCCCATGTCCCCGTCTGTGGTGACAGCATCTCCCGGGGCCTCTTGCCCACACACCTGTCACCGGGGCTGGGGTCAGGATAGAAGGGATAGAAGGGCGTGTCCTGTTCTTGCCACAGGAAGCTGGGGAAAGTGCACTTGTACTGAGCTTGAGGGGCTCGCATCTCCTTAACTCAGACGTCAGCTCTGCCTGTGTCCCCGAAATAAAGCCATGTTTCACCTTTTCTCATCTCTGAGGTTGGAATGCGGCTGATAAATGCTGTCAGCCAAACGTCAGAAGCTCCACGGGTGCCCCTGCCCGCATGTGCTCTGCATAGTTGTTGGCACAGAAATGGCCTCCGCCGAGTTACATGCATCCCTCCACGTGCAGATATCAAGTCTAATCGCACTTTACATTATCTTCAGATTACACGGTGAGTCAGCATTAAAGTGAAAAGTTACTGTCACAAAGACAGGCATAAAGACAGCGTGTGGGGGATGCCTGGGTGGCTCAGTCGGTTAAGCGTCCAGCTTCGGCTCAGGTCATGATCTCATGGCTCATGAGTTGGAGCCCCGCGTCGGGTTCTGTGCCGACAGCTCAGAGCCTGGAGCCTGCTTCAGATTCTGTGTCTTCCTCTCCCTGCTCCTCCCCCACTCTCTCTCTCTCTCTCTCTCTCTCTCTCTCTCTCAAAAATAAATAAATGTTGGGGCGCCTGGGTGGCGCAGTCGGTTAAGCGTCCGACTTCAGCCAGGTCACGATCTCGCGGTCCGGGAGTTCGAGCCCCGCGTCAGGCTCTGGGCTGATGGCTCGGAGCCTGGAGCCTGTTTCCGATTCTGTGTCTCCCTCTCTCTCTGCCCCTCCCCTGTTCATGCTCTGTCTCTCTCTGTCCCAAAAATAAATAAACGTTGAAAAAAAAAAATTTTAAAAAATAAATAAATGTTAAAAAAAATACAGTGTGTGGAACTTGTCAACATCTGAGTCAAAAAGTGATTCAAAACATTCAGACGCATTTCAGCTACTTTATTTCCATTATTATTTTCCCTTTTGTGTGCATAAAAGTAGGTAATTAAAAATCTGTATCTAAATAACTCTAAAGATCACTTTTAACAAAATTAAAGTTCTGAGTGATAAGAAGGAATTGTGTTAAAAGTTGTACATAAAATAATGTCTTAGGATTCCTAGCTTTTGGGGGCCAAAAAAATCCATAATGGTGATAAGTAACATTTATTGAGCACTTGCTAGGTCTGACGCTGTACTAAGTACCTTTTGTGGATGCTCCCCACCTCCACCCATCCCACAGGTGCATAGCTGTGCCTCAGGGGTCGAGAACCTGCCCATGGGCCTCCAGCTGGGGATAGCCCAGCCCTGTTTGAAGTCAGGTCATCTACTCCTAGGACCTGGACTCTCCCCATACTACAGCTTGTCGAGGAAAAGGGGAGGTTTTCTGCCCCACTCTGCCTTCCTTCCCTTACCTGTTGTTGTTGAAATACTCCGAGTAGAACCTTTTAGGTCGAGCTAGCTCCTCCACTCGGCGCGTCACCACTATGCAAAATAGGAGAAACAGCCCCAACTTAAAAACCTGCCCACCCTCAGGGGTTTCCTTCTTGCTGAATCCAGCGTTTCACTGGCTACGGCAAATGGCACAATGTACACACTGAGCGCCTAGAGAGCTGAGCACCAGTTACCTTGCAGAGGAGTGACTTTTGCTGCCCCCATCCTGGGGACAATGGTCTCAGGGGCCTGAAGCCCCTTACTCAGGACACACAGGATGGGAGCCACAGGGCTGGCATGGGAGCTCAGACCCATCATCAGTTCCTCAACAGAACTCAGTGTGGCTCCAACAACCCACTGGCTGGGAAAGTGGATTTTGGTCTGCAGTTAGTACAAGCGTAGGGTTTACAGGGGCTTCGTGTTCACTGCGAGAAAGATTCTAAACCCCCAAGAGAGAACTTGCCTTATTACTTCTCTCCAGGAAGAGATTTCTTGAAATATTTTATTTGAAGGAATCCATTTCTCTCAAAAACTATAGAGACCATTGCAGAAGGGAAGGCAAAGAGTCTTTTAATAAATTTAGTATTAATCCCCATTTTGGCTGTAGTGCAAATTTGGATTCCCCCTAGAGAGTCTGCCCCACACCCCCTCACCCCAGGACCAGCCTCCTGAGGCTCTGGCTCCTCAGGGGACTGAGGCCAGAGATGACACACCTGGGGAAGGGGGATGGCCGACGAGGGAGGAGCAGCAGGGAGTCCTGTCCTGAGGTTAGGGCTAGGGAAGCCCCAAGATCTCCTCCGTTGGAACGAGGCATGGGTTGGAGTGGAATGGGGGTGACCCAGCCCCAGGAGACCAGGGGCAGCACGTGAGACAGTGTGGCCACGCACCAGAGCTGGGACAAGGGCTACCTCTGGCCAACCCCTGAGCTAGGTGACCCCTGATGGAGAAGTGGGGGTGGTGGGTGGGCTCAGCCTACCTGGCACCGTGACAGTGAGGGTGGTGTCTTCAAGAAACCTCTCTGTCCAGTACACAGAAGGCCTGGAATACACCAAGGCGTGGCTCAGAGCGAAGGAAGCCAGGGCACAGGACACAGACAATGGGGCACAGGCAGGGTGGTTGGAGGAGGAAGGAAGTTGGAGGAGGACAAGTTGAGAGGATGTGGAAAGGGGCAGGTCAGAGAGGCTCGTGGGAAATGTGGTTTATTTTGAGCAGGGCTGGTGTTCAGAGAAAGGGGAGGTGGGAAAAGAAAAAGGCGCAGCTAAGGGCGGAGCCCAGGGGCCCTATCACAGCAGCAGACCCACTCCTCAGCTGGGTGGGCTGGCGTCCAGAGCATCAGGGTGGTTGGGAACAGCCCTTGGGGTGAGGAAGCCCTCCATCGGAGGGCCCTTTCCCCCAGTTCTTGCCCCTGGAGAGGAGGGCAGATCCCCCCGTGGCAGGAGATGGAGAGGCTCCCTGAGACTCACCAGTAGACACAGAACTGCAAGTTCCTCTTGCACGGGGACACCCAGGCATAGCCCTTACAGCAGCACCCCATCCTGTGATGAGACGGCCCAAGCCCCTGCCTTTGCTCTGCGGCTCCATTCGCCCAAAGGCCTCACTGTCCTCAGGCAGTTCCCAGAGGCCACCCCAGTCCTGCCTCTGGAACCCTGACTTCTCACCTCCCTCTGCACCTGCCCCCAGGTCATCATGTGAGTGACAGAGAGCAGTCGGGACGGGCAGCCCAGGGGGTGAACACGGGGGCGGTGGGGGGGGGGGGACCGCCAGGAACTGCCCTCCTCCTCATGGACCCCCACCCCTGCCTCCAGTGAGGCTTCCCACAGGCCTCACCTGTCTCTTAGGGCTTGCCAGTTGGTCTTGGGCTTTGCCAGCTCAAAGACCCGCTTCCTCCTCCTCCTCCTCCCTCTGGCTGAGGCAGCACTGGGGAGCCTCTGGGTGATGGACAGCCGGCTTGGGGAGAGGGGCGTGGTGAGCGGGTCGGGGCCTGTGCCCAGTGAGGCTCCTGGCCTGTCTGGGGGCGGGTCTGGCATCGCAGACACCTGGGTGAAGTCCTAGCTCCCCCAGCCCGGTGTGCAACCCCGGCCAGGTCACCGCCTCTGTGAAACGGCAGGAGACCTGCTCCCGGCTCCCTAAATCTCGTGAGCATGCATGAAGTGCCTACTGTGTGCCAGACCCCTGGAAACCCAGGGAGCGGGAGGAATAGGATGTTGGGGGCTCAGACGCCCGCCTGTCCCCTCGCTGGGTGCTGCCCCTGGCCGGAAGCCCCCCCGAGGCCCCTCCCACCGGCCTGTGCCTTTTTTCCCACGGCAGGTGTCCCCGGCCACCGCCCGCCACACCACAGGTCTGGATGTGTGTTTATCACACAAGCTCCATGGGGGGCGTGGGGGCTGTGCAGGGTTCCAGGGGGGCCACGGGGAGCGCACACGGAGTCCACCAGGGCTGGCCCACGGGCGCTCCCGCTGGAACCGGCTGAGGCTGGCCAGGGCCGGCGGAGGGCAGGCGGGAGGCCCACAGCGCAGAGCCCCGCTCGTGCGAGGGAGCACCCGCTTCTTTCCAGGACACACAACTTGCCAGAAACCAGCCCCCGCAGGTTCGCAGGCCACCAGTTACCACTGTACCCGAGCTGGCGGGGACTTGGAATGGTTTCAGCTTCTGAGCTGCGCCGGGAGACCCTCCCGCTTGCTTTCCTCTCTGACCCTGACTCCTCAACCAGGTCTCCACCCCTGACTCCTCAACTCGGGGAAGGTCTCCAACCCCAACCCACCCTCCGCCTGGACAGGGCTGTGTTCGCTGGCTCCTGCCTCAGAGGCCAGTGAGCGGCTGTCCCCCAGTCCTCCCGCCCACAGCGGGGGCACCTGGGGCCTCGCTGGGGCTGCTGCCCTCCCCCCGCTGCCCCTGCCCTTGCCACAAGCCCCACTCCGTGGTGCCCACCTCATCTCAGGTATGCCCTCCGCGTCTTTCTCCAGAACCCTCTCCAGCGGCTCGAGGGCCTCCTCGGGGGCCCGGGGGCCAGGCGGTTCTCCCCCAGTCACCTCCTCTGGGAGGGTCTCCGCTTCTCGGTCTTCAAAACTCAGCTCCTCGTCATCCAGGCACGTGGTGTCCTTGGTCCCTGGACTCCTGAACACTGTGCCCTGCACGCCGAGGGCATCATCGTCCTGTCCCCAGTCGGGCCCGCCTTCGGCCTCCGAGCTGTGGTGGCTGTGGGACAGACTTCGCCGGCGGTCCCCCATGTACTGGGTCCTCCCCAGTCCTGCAGCCTTGCTCCCCAACACCCGAGTGTGTCTGTGGTCGCGGTCACCGGGCAACAGGAGAATGGCCCGCCCGCATTCGCATTCTCGGGGTCCACATTCCGTTCCCAACAGGTCTGCCCCTCCCCATGGGGGCTCTCCCACCAGGTCCTGCCAGGGGGCTGCTTAGCCCCTCTCTCTGTCTTTTCCTGGCTGAACCAGGAGTAGGACCTGACCCCATCCCACATTTCTTCTTAGTAAGAGGCCCCAGTTGTGCTCAGTTCAAGGGGCCAGTGCTGGTGGCTGTACCTTCCCAGGACTGGCTTAGGAATGAGACCCGAGGGGGAATCTGCAGGGGGCTTCGAGGAATGGTTTCCTCTCTCTTGAAAGGACACATAGGGGGTGCCTGGGTGCCTCAGTCGGTTGAGCGGCTGGCTTTATTTAGCTTAGGTCATGATCTTGCAGTTTGTGGGTTCGAGCCCTGGGTCGGGCTCTGTGCAGACAGCTTGGAGCCTGGAGTCAGCTTCGGATCCTGTGTCTCCCTCTCTCTCTGCCCCTCCCCCGCTCATGCTCTCTCTCTCTCTCTCAAAAATAAATAAACATTTAAAAAATTGTTTAAGTAATAAAATTTATTTCCCTTCTTTTTTGGGGGGGAGGCATATGACACAGAGAAAAGACAGAGGTACGAGGGCGTGGCGGGGGGGCTCTCCTGTGGTGGATGGAGTGTGGTGAGGCTGATCCTGACGGTGCAGGCACACAGGCCTGTGGGCCCAGGACGGGAGACACGTGCGGTCCCACGTGGAGGGTAGTCCCTAGGCGCTCACGCCAGGAACGCGATGCCCCTGCACGAGACCTCCCACGCTGCCGTCTGCCCCCCGTTCGCCCGAGGTTCTGCAATCCAAGGTCCATGTGCAGAGTGGACAGAGCAGGTTCCTGTTCTATATCTCCGGCTCCAAAACTCCATTTAATATGCTGTCCTCCGATAGAGGACGTGTCACATGTTAAACTGATAAGAACAGATGCTACAATTGATCTTAGCCAAAAGGCTGAGAAGCGATAAAATTCCTTGTTAAGTCCACTTTCCTTCTAGAGACAGCTCATTAAACCTGCTTCGCATGAATTCAAGTCCATATTGGGAAGGCCAGGCATCCCTTCGAGCTCACGGGGGGAGCAAGGTCTCCAGAGCCAGGCGCACACACGAGGTCAAGGAGAGGGCGCTGAAGAGGCCAGAGCTCCACCGGCCCTGAGGGAAGGGCTGGACGGTCCACTTCTGCTGCCCAAATATGCGGAAAAGCAAGAAAGTTCACAGCCAAAGGGCTGAAGGCAGGGTGGTAATCTCTGGATATGCGGATGTTTCGAATGGAGAACAGGCCGCAGCCTGCCAGGGAGGGTCCGTTCCCTGCCCCTTGTGGCGGTAGGCCTGGGGTCCCCACTTCCCATGGCTGTCAGCCGAGGGCAGTCCCGGCTCCCAAGGGGCACCGCAGCGCTGGCCCGGGGCCCTCCTTCCATTTCTAGCCGGCAGCGAGGCCTGCCCCTCTCCTGCCCCTCACGTGTCTGGAGTCAGCCGAGAAAGGGCCTCAGTTCCTAAGGACCCACGTGATCACATGAGGCCCCTCCTGGGTAACCCAGCGCAGGGTCTGCAGCCTTAACCACATCGTACAGTCCCTTTGGCTACACAGGACACTGTGTTCCCGGCATCTTTGAGGCTACTATGCTTCCTACCACACCCAGCTCACTCCACACACAAAAGTCCACTCGAAATGACTTCAGGGCTCGAAAGGCAATCGGTAAGAAAAAGCATGAACCAAGCGTGAAACAGGAAGCAGACAGGAGCAGACATTTCACAGGAGACACGAAGACATGACACGCGGTGTCACAAACAGGCAGGGAAATGAAGGGAGCACTGGTGAGGTCACAGTTCACACCCATCCGGCCGGCGAAACCGAAGACTGGCCGTAAGACGTCGGAGAGAACGACCTCTTGTACACACAGGGACGCGGCCCAGCTGTGGAGGACAATTTGGCATGAAGTCATAAAGGTGCATCTGGCGACACCCAGCTGGACACCGGCAGAGCTGACCGCGGGGGCCCGCCCGGCAGCACCACTCACAATGGGGAGAAGCAGAGGGCAGCCCAGGAGCCGGCTCACAGGGGAAGCGGAGGAGGGCCCGGCAGCGTGAGCGCGAGCAGCACCCGGAGAGCACGGACGTGGCTCAGGAGAAGCAGGCGGAGCGGAAGGAGCGGCCTGCAGGCACCCGCGTGCCCACAAGGAGCCCTGAGGGCGGTGCTGGTGGGGTCGTGGGGGGCAGGTGGCTGAGTCCTTCCCTCCCTATTCTGGGGTTCTGAGTCGAGCTCACGGGTGCTCGTTATGTGAGGCAGGAGCGAGCGCCCCAGCGGGCAGCCGAACAAGAAGTGAGACGTAAGACAGGGTCACACCGGACTAGTAGCGATGGCATCTCAGGAGGGACACAGGACCCTTACTTACCCGGATTCCGAACACAGGCCAGGGCGGGGGGACGAGGCGGGAGGAAAGAAACGAAGGAGCGGTGGCATGACCAGTACTGTTCCCTAAACTCCCTCCACCTGGTTTTAAGTGACTTCGAACTAAGCCTGCAGAGAGAAGACACAGCTACTCACCCCGCCGTGCCTGCGGGGCGCAATGCAGGCCAGAGCCCGGGACCCTGCCTGGACCCCGTGGTGGCGGGAGGGAAGGGGGGGATGGCGTGGGGAGGGGGGGCGGCGCAGGTGCGCGGCGGCCCTTCGCAGGGAGACGCGGCAGTGACGCGGCGTGGCCACCAGAGGTCGCCCCTCTCAAGGGCATGTCGGGCTCCCCGGGAGCCGGGCCGATCGGGCGCCCTCACCGCCTCGAGGCCCCGCCCCACTCCTCATCTCTTATTCCCCGCCCCCACTTGCCTCCGGGAAGAAACGTGCTCAGGGAGACAAAGTCACCGCCCAAGACTGCGCTGGACTCGCACGCACGGCGGCTGCCTCCGGTGGTGCCCCCAGCTAGGACCACACTTGCAAAATGCAGTGGTGATGGGGGATGCCCTAAGACTACAGATGAAGCGGGTAGCTTCCTCGGGCTAAAGTAGTCGCCCTGAAGACCAGCCACAACTATGCTCTTCCCTCACACAGCAACCTTCTGTGGCTCCCACCTTCCACAGAATGTTTCCTAAAGCAGGGACACAGACTGGTATCTTCAAGGTGCCTGTAAGTGAGATAAAGGCCCAGAGTTCAGTACCATCAAATATGGTGGTGATAAATCACTCCCCTTTTTGCTGAATTACAATGCTTCTGGGTACCTCTAGAGGAAAATCTCAGCTTGCGGCTAACCGAAGTTTGACTTGCTCAGTTTTATTAATCCTTTTTAACCAAAAGAGAGCAGGCCCATGTCTGGGGGCAGGGAGGGAGACCCAAAAAAGCTGGAATTTAAGAACCTTATTTTGTTGGTACTGCTGTTTGTTTACACACCTTGTTTCTGGTTTTGTTCTGTGATTGTTTCAAAATAACTGCCTAGAAAAATTGCAAGCGTGTACTGAGAACCGCCATGGACTTTTCACCCGGATTCACCAACTGTTAACATGTCGACACATTGCTTTATCATTCCCTGAACATTTGAGGACAGTCGCAAGCATCACGCCCCTTCACCACCCCCCCCCCCAAGACTTGAAGACTCGGCACGTATTTCTAAGAACGAGGATGTTCTCTTGCATAACCACAGCAGGTTATCAAAATCAGGGTGAACATAGCATTGATACAACCCCTTAGTTCATCAAGATTTCTTCCCCAAATTTCAGAGACAGTCCCATAATGTCCTTTCCCACTGTTTCTTCCCCTCCAGAGGCAGTCCAAGCGAGGCATCACACCTATGAGCCTCTTCGGTACCCTGTCCTCTGACAACCCTTCACTCTCTTTCATGACCTAAACAGTTTTGAAGGTTTGGGCCAGTTATGTCACACTGTCTGGGTTTCTCTAACATGTTCTCATGATCGGTGAAGGGATGTGCATTTTGGCAAGAATCCCTCAGCGGGTGCTGTCCGAAGGCGAGCGGAGCCAACAACACATCCCGTCGCTGCGGACGCGAGCCTCCCTCCTTTGACTCAGGTGGTCTGTCCAGGTTTCTCCACAATACAGTGCCATGTTCTCCCCCTTGAAGGTAATAAGCATCTTTTGAGAAATACTTGAAGACTATTCAGATACTGTTTCCTCTCATCAAACTTTCAGCCACAACTTTTACAGCTTCTTTCTTTTTATGGAAAGTTGTGCTGGTTTCCCACTTACAGACACGGTACACTCTCTTTCGTACAAATGTACTCAGGAAATGGGTCAATGTGCTGACCTAAAGAAATACATCAGGCTACAAGAGTACGCGTGGGTCGACCAAAATCATGACGGCGACTCGAGTGATAGGGACGCAAAAGCTGTGTGTTGTCCTCCAGGCGACACTCCAGGCCCCTCCCCCCAAATCCCTCCTGCTCAGTGGGAACATGTGTCCCCAGTTCCCAACACAGGCTTTGGGGATGTAGGGATGGCCGGAGCACAAGCTGTACAGGGCGGAGTGACGTGTTTCTGCCGGGGCCCCCCATCCCCCCCAAAACCCGGCACCTGGGGGCATCTAGAGTCTCCTGCGGCTGCTCTAACAAATTGCCCCAAAGGCGGTGGTTTCAAACAACATACATTTATTCTCTTACAGTTCTGGGGTCAGAAGTCAACTCGGTCTCACTGCGCTAAAGTCAGGGTGTGGGAAGGGCTGGCTCGCTCGGAAGGCTCCAGGGGAGCACCTGTTCCCACAGATCCGAGAAGCCACACGGGGGATGGGGTGACAATTTAAAGAGGAGCTACATCAAGGAGCCACTACTGCCACCACTGTTAGGGGCTGCAGCAGAAGTCACATGATGGAAGCTGGGACCTCGGTGGCCTGTCCAGAGAGCCGGAGCCACAGCGGGGACACCACCTAAAGCCAGAAGAAAGGGAGAGGGACAGACACCCGGCTTCTCCCTCTAGGGTTCCCCCAGATCTCCCACTGGCGGAAGAGACAGGGCAGGGGTTCTCCGAGGTGTCGAGTTTTTTCTACAGCGCGGAGCAGGCGGGGGGCGGGCCGAGTGCAGAGGGGCCAGTGACCTGCTCTCCAGGTCGCTTGCTCTGCTCTGTTCAAGGAAGCCGCAGTGACACTGAAATCCTAAATCCTTTGGTGTGCGGTAGGATCGTATTTTGTTACAGTGACTAGGGGAGCCTGGGTGGCTCAGTCCGTTGAGCGTGTCTGACTCTTGGTCTCAGCTCAGGTCTTGATCTCAGGGTCGTGAGTTCAGGCCCCGTGCTGGGCAGCACGTTGGGCATGGAGCCTGCTTAAAATCCTATCATTATTATTAAACTCGTCATGTTTCCCAAAACTTTGTGATGGAGGGAAATCCTTTATACAGAGGCCCCGAGGCCTCACCCGCCCTCTGCTCGTGCCCTTTGTCAGGGGACTCTGAAGTTCTTCCTCTGATGGCTGACTTTGGCAAACAGAAGATGGAAGACGTGGGTGGCTGCGCCTGTTCCTACCCTCGCCGTCTCCGCTGGCCATTGAAAACGTGCCTGGGCGAGCCTGCTGGAGGATGAGGACATGCGGGACACAGCGGGGTCAGCGCGGCCAGCCGACCCCAACACGCTAAGCGCCCGCTGCTGAGCGCCACCCCCGAGGTGTCACCACTGACCTCACGCTGGTTTCCTAGCAAAAGCCGAGGGATGTGATGCCTTCCTCCCTCCGGGCGGTCGGACCATGAAGTATCCATCACATCATGGAAGGATGTTCCGGGGGGACTAATACAGCCTCCTGACGCCTCCCAAGACCCCCACCTCTGAACCCTCTGAACCCTGCCTACCACCACCGCGGCCAAAGCTTCCTTACCCCACCCTCACCTAAGACTAAATTAAGACCTCCCCAAATGGGAGGGGTAAGTGATCGGGCAGTGAGTCCGCACTGGGGGTCCTGGGGAAGGTAGCCCATGAGCCCTACCCACCTACCCCCCACCGAGGTGGTGCCTGCAGGATCGGAGATTGGGGTCGGCTGGGATTTGCTGGTCTGAAGGGCCCTGGAGGAGGCGGCCTAGGACCTCCCAGCCTTCTGCACGTTTTACAAAACAGGGTTTCCCCAGCATTCCTGGCCCTGGCCCCACCTACCTAGTGCCAGGAGCGCCCCAGATGTGACCCCAGACAGGGCCCCGTGGTCCCTGGGGCAGGACAGCCCCCATGTCAGGACTGACACGGGGGTGAGGCCTGCTGCAGGGAGTCTGACCAGCAGGGTGAAGTTCATGCTGTCTGCTCTCATCCGAAATAGAAAAGCATCCTTCACTCATGTTTAAGAAGCTTTGACCCTGAGGAAGACGCTTGTCGTGGCTTTGACATCTCCGACCCCGGTGAGGACAGCCTGTCTGTCGTCACAGATGCAACATAGCTTCATGGCTGCGACAAAGACCCAGCAGGTCTATGGCTTATTGAAATGGAGGGATCTTTTCTCTCTCACAAGTCGGGGTCTGTGCATTGCAGCTCAAGAAAGAGGGCGAGGGGAGGCTGTGCCCCCTGCCCTGGGTCCTGCACTTTACTTTCGGGGCTGGATAGCATCTGTCCTAACACAGAGCTTGGCGGATTTCACAGCAGACCCCCAGACCCTCCACCCCCTCTCCCTCATCCACGGGAATAACCACTGTCCTGCCTTCTGTCCTCATACATGACTTTTCTTTATCAACGGGATCCTTCGGTATTCGTGTTCATTTGCGTCTGGCCTGTGAGGCTCAGAATGGTGCCCGTGAGACGCCCTGTGTTCACACAGCTGGGCAGGGTCCCACCGAGTGAACACACCTGGGTCGTTTGCCCAATCCACAGATGGTAGGACCTGGGGCGGGGGGGGGGGGGGGGGGGTCCAGGCCCAGAAAAGACGCTGCCACTCTTGTTCATATCCCATTGGCTGGAACTTAGTCACATGGCTACACTTGGTTGCAAGGGAGTCTGGGAAAGGTAGTCTCTCTCTCTCTCTCTCTCTCTCTCTCGCACATGCGCGTACACACACACACACACACACACACAGCTAGAGATTCTATTTCAAGGGCATTTAAGGGGTGGCTGCGGTTCTCCTCTGTGATTGCCTTCAGCAGCCAACAACAGAAGATCCTGCCTCAAATGGGCTTAAGCAGTGAGGCAACATATTATCTCCCCCCCAAAACGGCTCCCGACGCTTCCCAGCAAGCCTCCCTACTCAGAATCTCCTGGACTTCTCTCCGCTTTGCTGCTCTGTGATCCTCTGGGTTCTGCTACTTTTTGCATTGTTTTCTTCCTCACTGGGCACTAGTATGGCTGCAGCTGCTCCGGACATCTCATCATGAGGCTGCCATAGCCAAAGGCACGTGGTCAGCAAGGAAACCTTCTGCGGTCAGCTGAACAACAGCCCCGAAGATGCGCTCCAAATCCCCACCACCTGTGAACACATTATGCTGTGGACAAGGAGGATCACGGTTGCAGATGGAATTAGGGCTGTGATCGGCTGACCTTGAGGTGGGGAGATCATCCCGGATTATCTTCGCGGGCTCAATGTAATCGTAAGGGCCTTGATAAGTGAAAGCAGGAGGTGAAAGAGAGAGAGCTCCAGAGCTGGCAGCATGAGGAATCAGCCCACATTGCTGAAGGGGTATAAGCAGAGGACGGCAGCGGCTTCCAGAAGCTGCCCCCCTCCAAGACCTCTCCCCCATCTCATTGGCCAGGAGGGGGTTACACGCCCACGCATAAACCAATCCCCAGCAACGAAGTGGACCGCCAGTGAAGACTTGTGCCAGCACCACACAGAACGGGCTTCCCCGAGTCACACCATGGGGAGGGCACCCAAACATTAGGCTCTGTCCGCAAGGAAGGAGACTGACAGGTGACTGGCGACCAGCTGTGGGACCAGGAGCGTGACAGGCTGGAATGAGAGGAGGCAGCGCGGTGTGCAGGCAGCTGCAACGCAGACTTGCAAGGCAGGGGCAGCTCTGAGGCAGGTGCCCTACACGGGGTGGTCACCACAGAAGACACGACACGCGCTGCCTTGCCCAGCAATGTCTTGGCTAATATCTAAACCCCGTGCCTCAGGCATTTGGGCTCTGCTTGTACCGGCTTGAATTGTGTCTCCCCAGAAAGACACGTTCAAGTCCCAAAACCCCCTCCACGCCAGCGATCTGAGAAGACCAGGAGGAACTTCACTCTGTGTGGTCCCCAAGGCTCCATCAACCCTGACCCAGGGCGGGGGCCGTCTCCAAGAGTAGTAGGGAACGCTCTCCTGCCTCCTCTGGGCCCTCCTCCCCCAGGCTGCCCCCCCGGAGGCACAGCCCAGGCTCCTCTGAGCTGTTGCCTGCTGACCCGGCTGCCAGAATCTGCTGCCATGGCAACCTGCTCATTACCAAGTCCCCCCAGTGGGACATCATTGGAGCAGCTGGTGACATTTGAAGACGGACAGTGTGTTAGAAATGAGTACTGTATTGATGTGAAAGTTCCCGATTGTGATGACCGTGGTGGGTTGTAAAAGAGAATCCTGGTTTTTAGAAAATATACGGTGATGTGTTATGGGTGAAGGGGCATTACACTTCCAGTCTTAAATGGCTCAGAAAAGTGCATTTGAATATAAGTATATGCATACAGATGATAGATAGATATAGACACAGAACACAACAAAGCAGACAGGACTAAATGCAACCAATTGGTGAGTCTGTGCCGAGTCTATGAGAGTTTCTGGTATTAACCTTGAAAGTTTCTGCAAATTTGAAGTTAGAGCAAAATTAAAAGTTGAGAAAAACAATACCCAAAGTGCAGAGCGCTGGACCCCATCAAGAGACTTGGCTGCACAGGCCCAGAGTCTGAATTAACCAGCAGCTGAGGACAAGAAAGCTGTTGTGGGTCGGACTGTGTGGCCCCCAAACACGTTCACGTCCCAACTCCCAGAACCTGTGAATGGGACCTTATTCGAAAACGGAGTTGGGAAATGAACTTGAAACGAGACGAGGTCATACGGAAGTAGAGTGGCCCCAAGTCCAGTGACTGGTGTCCTTATAAGAAGAGGGAATAAGGACACAGACAGAGGAGGAGGCCAAGGAGGATAGAGGCGGAGACGGGAGGAACGTGTATGCAAGCCAAGGACCCCGAAGGCTGCAGGTACGAGTGTGCAAGGGCGGGCATGCGCTGGGACACGCGGACCAGGCAGGCACCCACACACCTGCTGTGTGTGCCCCCGAAATCCTGGGTCTATTTGCCTATCAGCCCGCCCTTATTATTGCGCGATTAAGTAAGTGGAGGCGGCCGACCACGCAGTAAAAAGGTCCTTCCCAGTCAGCTGGAGAGAGTCTGCGTGTGAGTGTGAATGGGGGTCTGCTGCCGCCTCTGAAGGTGGGAGGAGGCCTGGCCCTGCACCCCCTCCGGCTGACTCCTCCGAAAAACACAGCATCTTAGAGTCTCGATGGCCATTCCGTGGCTCGTTCGCTCCGCAAACGTTTGTGGGGCACCTGCTGTGAGCCAAGCGCTGGTCTGGGCCTCGAAACTCAGCAAGGAGGCAGTCCTGGCCGACCCAGAGTGCTAGAAGAAAATGAAGAGTAGGGGGAAAGGAGGGGGAGGGGCGTTTTGGATGGACGGCCAGGGAGGGCCTTTCCTCCGCGAGAGTCCTGTGGAGATCTGGAGAAAGAGCACACCAGGCAGGCAGAGGGCGCAGCCCGTGCAAAGGTCCTGGGACCGGACCGACTGACTGCCTCGTTGGGGTGCAGCCGGGAGGCAGGCCCGTGTTGGCTGGAACAGAATGAGGGGGGGGGGGGGCAGGGGAGGAGCAGGTCGTGGGAGGGGGGAGGCAGGGCCACCGGACGCCCAGGGAAAGGTGCTTTCTCATTGACTCTGACACTTCAGCTTGTGGGGCCGGTTGCTAGTTGCTAACCTGAAGACTCACAGCTGCAATCAGAAGAATTCCATCCCCAAGGCTACACTTTATTGCCCCGGAAGGCGTTGACTAGTTTTGCTTTACCTTGAACTCGGAATTTGTAAAATTTGAGTCTCCTTTGAAGCAGCTTTGCACTCAGATAAATCTATGACGAGTGGTCACTGCATATTTGGATGAGGTTTACGTTGTGAACGTTTTGCAAGTTTGACTTTGCCGCTGCCCCACCCCCAGAGCTAAAAGCTAGTTTAGCACTTTATTTTACACATGGGGAAACTGAGGGCAGGGCAGAGGGTTTTGCCCAGGGTCCTCTGGGCAGTTCAGGGAGCCAGGCTGCCAGCCACGATGTGAGTGGCCTCCCTGACTTCAGGGAACAAAGAAGGGGCTCTGTGGCTTGGTTGGGGGGGCTAAAGTAAGGATGGGGATCAAAGGGGTAGCCTCATCCAGGGGCTCAGGGATTGAGTCCTCCCTCCGGGGAGGTAAAGGTAAGCGCGAGTCAGGGGCTGGCAGGGAGTGGGGAGGGGTGGGGGAGGGGAAATGAGTGGTCACCATGGCAACGTGAGCTCCCAGGGAGGGCGAGGGGCTGGCGTGGCGGGTGCGGGAGGAAGCCCAGCTGGAAAGACTAGATGACACCAACTGCAAATCCAGGCAACCCCAGAACCCCCTCACGCTTGGTGACTCTCTGGAAGGGAATCACAGAACTCACTGAACACGCGGGCGAAGCCTACGCGGGCGAACAGGGCCAAGGGAGAAGCGTGGGGGGCGGGGCGCGGTTCAGCAGGAACAGCCAGGCTGGCCCCCTGCCACATCCCCCCCCCCCCCCCCCCCCCCCCCGCCAGACCCAGCAGGTGGCCCCCTGTGGCTGAACTCCGCCTCCAGGTCCGCGGATTTGGGGACCCAAGGCCGCACTTTAAACCACAGGCATGGGCTGTGTCCCGGAGCCCTCCGGGCAAGCTCAAATTCCCCGCCAGGCAGCGGCCCTAGCAGCGCCCGCCTTGGCTGCACACCGGTGCCAGATGGGACCTTCCCCCAGCCGCCAACAGCATGGGGTAGGACGCAGAGTGCGGGGAGGAGGCCGAACCACAGAGAAGGGACTTGACTTGTCCTGATTCAAACTCAGGCCAGAGGCCCAGGCAGGGCCTGGAAGGCAGGGGGTGGCGCCTCCCTGAGGAGGAGGCTGTGAGGGTGTGGGAGGGCAGCCTGGCCGAGGCTGAAGGCTTGGGGTCTGCACCCAGCGCTGGCGGAATCGCCTTCCTGACACCTGCCAGCTGGGCCTACCGCCCTGTGCCTCAGTTTCCCCCTGTGTGAGTCGGGTCAGCAGAGTCTAAGGGTTCAGCAGTCCATCCCTGTCACCCACTGCGGGCTTCACGACGGGCCCTGCGCGGTCTGCATGTCCACGCAACCCTGGAGGGCGGAACATCTCCAACATACAGGTGGGGCGCGGCCCCAGCAGGCCCTCCGCGGAGGCTGGCTTGACAGGGGTCGGCAAACGCAGTCCGCTCCCTCCCCGAGGTTCCTGTTTATTGAAGTCGTTTTTCTCCGTGGTAGCCGCTCCGTCGCTGCCGCGGAGAAGCGGGGGAGGGGGGGGGGGGAACAGCTTAATTGAATCCCACACGGCAGAGGGGGTGCCGGCAGCTGGAGGGAAGAGCAGGGGCGGGGGAGCGAGGTCCGGCCCCCGGCTGCCAAGGGGGAGCCCGACCTCGGTGGGTCTGGAGGTAGCCTACAATTATCACCCTAATGTGATTATATTAATTATCATCGCAAAACTGTGCCTGCTTCTGCAGAACGCGCCTGTGCGTCGAGCTCTGCCCACAAAGGCGCCCGGGCCTCATCGCAGCCCAAGCATCGGAGACCCAGACATGCCCCGGGACTCGCTGGAGGCCGCGCCATGGAAAAATCCGGGGCTTGAATTCCAGCGTGGAGCGCTGCCCTTAAGCTCCTCCCTGATTAGCGTTCGGATCTCCAGGCCCAGAAAAGTACAGCGCACGCAGAGAACAGGTTCACAGACAGTGGGGGCCTGGGCACAGGGTGGGTCTCCAAGGCCAGGATATGGGGCCATGAGGAGCCATAGAAGGTTTGGGAGCAGGGGTAGCAGGTGAAGGCAGAGGGCAGACTGGGGTGGGATGCAGACCCATGGTGGGCCCCATCCCCAGGCCCCTTCCCTCCACCTTTGGAAGGTCCCTGCTGCCCCAGTGCCCTTCCCTGTCTCAGATTCTGCCCCTTCTGCAAAGCCCTCCTTGGTTAGTGCCACCTTCCCCAACGCAGTGGGATGTCCAGCTCCCAGGCCTTCCGGGCCTGCCTGCCTAGGTCAGGGCTGTTTCTACTTCACCAGACTGAAGACTTGGCCTATCAGTGTTCTTTGACTACAAATGGAAAAACAACAAACAAACAAACAAACAAACAAATATTATCAAGCTGGCTTACACAGGGAAGGAACTTTACTGGCCCTCTGAACTGCAATGGTGTGCAGTCGTGGACTTCAGGCACAGTCAGATCCAGGTGCCCACAAGGTCACCAGGCATCTGACTCCTCATCTCTGGCCTCTGTTGTCAATAGTAGCGGCTCGGGTCAGACAAAGGGGCACCATTTTGTGATTTGCCCACTGCTAGTGGTGGCCCTGGATGTCCATGGCTCTCCTGGGTGTAGGGGCACTCAGTGTAGCAGCCAGGCTGGAGGGACAGAAGACTCATGCCTCCCCCGCCACCCTGCGGGTTGCACCCGGGGCTGAGCGCTGGGCGCACACAACAGGCCATTCCTATCAACTTGCTATCACAGGCGGTGCGTGACAGAACCAGGGTTATGAAGGGGGATCTGACCTCACCGGGGGGCCGGCCACCCTGAGAAGGAGAAGGCGGCTTGATACCTAAACGCAGAGTGAGAGCACATGGCGAGGGTGTTCCCGGCGAGGAGCCAGCACGGGGACAGGAGGCAGGGGCCTTGTTGAGCTGCTGGTCCCATCTGGGCACGTCCTCTTGAGTGTCGTGAGGCATGGGGCAGCCACAGCACACGCACACTACATGGTGACACGTGCACACGGTGCGTGCACAGAGAAGCACACACACAGCCCCGCGCAGGTGCGAGGGCAGCAGGTGCACACGTTCGAACACACGCGCGCTCCTGCACTTACCCCTGCACTGTGTCCTGTGCACGCAGCAGGCATGTGGCCACACTAACACGCCCACAGAGTGAACATGTGCACAGACGCCCATGCGCACACGCACAGCACACACCTGCGCACGCGCGCACACACACACAGCACACAGGCTGCCGGCAACGAGTGGCTAGTGGGGAAGAGGCAAGAAGGCGCCCGGTTGCCCTGGCAACACATCCTGGGACCAGCCGTGCCGGACCAGGCCTCGTTAGTGCGGCTCATCTGGCGGGCTGTCAGCAGGTGGAAGGCTGCTCAGGACGCCAGCTCCACACAAAGGCTCCTGGTGGTTTCGTGGTGGGCCTGACAGTCCCGGCCCCGTGAGGGTGAGAGGAGAGAAAGGAGCCAGGCCTGGGTTCAGACCAGGAGACAGGGCCCTGAACTGGCGCACAGGGCACACTCACAGTCTGCTCAAGAATCCCAGAGGAAACCAGCTCTGGTGTTGGGGCGGGGGGGCGGGTCCTAGTGGACCCCAGCTCTGAGCCAGCGGTCGGGGGTGGGGGGGGAATCCAATCCAGCCCTTGGCCACGCACATGGGTTCAAGGCCAGCTCCTTCCCGGGCTCCCTGCGGTCTCGTTTCTCTGCCGTGAAGTGGGTGCCAGAGGAAGAGACCAGCAGACAACTGCGGGCACCCAGGGCGCAGGAGCTGCGCACAGTAGGGCCACACCCGGATCCTCGCCTCTGGTCTGCGACATGCAGCTTCCCGGCTGGGATGTGGTGGCCTTGTTCCCAGCATGCCCCGGGAGCTCAGCTCTCGCCCCCTTCAGGCAGAAAGACTGAACACTCGGATGTGTTTGCTGTCCCCACAGCCCACCGGGTCTGGTGGGGCCGCTCGGGCCCACCGGTTCTACAAGGACACTGGCTGTGCCAGGTGGGGGTGGGCGGGCCCCACACGGGCTTTGTGGAGGAAGGGGTGGCAGGGAAGCACCCCCAGGGCTCAGCCGTGCCCCCTCGACTGCAGGCAGTGGCTCTGTCCCAGAACTGGTGCTGAGGAGGAAGCACACCCTTGTTGAGCAGGTCGCTGGAAATGCAGCTGACCTGCTTCCGTTCTCCGGACCGGTCCCCCCGCCCCCACATCAGACGGAGCGAGTCTGGAGTAAACGGAGCGCACGTCAGCCGAGCTCCCACACTCCCCGAGCCTGACCTGCTCTCCTCCTCGTGATGCCCCACCTCCGGCATTCTGTGACGGGAGCTCCCGCACGTCCCCCAGGTCATGGATGCCACCTCCCATCACGCCTCGACGCGACAAGGGTTCTCCGCATCCCATGCCAACTCAGCTCCTTGGTGAGAGCCAAGCTGGGGTGAAGGGCGGGTGCCCCTTCACGGCCGGCTTCCCTGTTCCCCAGCTACCCTGCAGGAGCACAGACGTGGGGGGTCAAGCTGTGGCTTTCCAATTATTCATCAGTCGCCGGTCAGGCACCTCTTGGGAGCCCAGCATGGTTTTGGACCTGAAGACACCACTCACCGAGATGAACCTGTCCCGACCCTGGAGTCGGAGACAGACAGGACCCCATGCAGCATGTGAGCCGAGGTCGGACGTAGGACATACTGAGAAAAGCCCCCCTTCCCAGCCAAGAGGACCCGGAAGGCTTCCTGGAGGAGGCACCATCTCAGCGGAAGCCTGAAAGTGGAGAGGTTGGGGGCTGGGAGGCATTCGAGGCTGAGGGCACAGCATCGATGTGAATGGCCTACAGCCCGGGCTGTTCCTGCCGCCCTGGCCCGGGGCTTCTCCAAGTGGCATGACAAGCAAGGGTGGGGGTGGCCTCCTGGCTGAAGTGCTGGCTTTCTATTCCTGTCTGACCTCAAGGCCTAGGGCTTGAGAGTGAGGGCTGCGTCAGCGGGGGCATTCCTGCCTTGGCAGCTCATGGCATGTGAGGGGGGGGTCCTTATCGGTGATGACACCTCAGTCCAGTTTGCTCCATAGCCTGGAAGTGGCAGGCCCGAGCATCCTTCTGGTGGCCACAGTGGGTTCCCGTCCTGGCTCTCATTAGCTGGGCTGCCACGGGCAGCTTACTGAAGGTCCCCAGCCTGGCCTGTGAGGTGGGATGTCATGTGTGCAGATGGGGGACGAAAACAGGACCCCGCTCACTGACCTGCTGTGACTGCGAGAGGGCCTGGGGGTCCCCAGGGCCATTGCTCTGCGGCATTCCCGCCTCCCCCACAAGCAGGAGACGGTCCCAGAGGATGCAAAGGGCTGAGAAAACTCCACCGACCCTCCCTGGAACTCAAGGCAAAATTCCTCTCGTTACTAAACAAGCAGATCTCCACCCCCGCACTCCCGAAACACCTTTATTGCACTAAAAACAGCATTTATAAACAAACACACTTGGGGGAGGGTGTCTTGAAGATTTACCCACAGTCGACACGGAACACAAAGATATCGAATAGTGCAGGGGTGTATAAAACACCCCCCCCCCCCAGACGCAAAGCAGGGATGAGAGGTCGGGGTCAGAGGGAAGGGAGATAGTGGAAGCCCCAAGCATCTGACTCAATGCAGGGTCCTCTGTCTGCCTGTTCCAGCCCACAAGCCTGGTGCTGGGTGGTCCCCAGGTTCCAGAGTAAAGGGGAGCCCCTCTGACACTAGCAGCAGGGAGCATGAAGGAGCAGGCCTAGGACAGAGGTAGGGGCAAGGGGGGCACAGCAAGGGACCTCAGCTCCAAGGGCCCCAAATTCTCCCCAGAGTGCAAAGGGGACCAAGTGCTTTCCCAGGCTATGGGGGAAGGGTCCTCCGCCCCTTCCCCAGTGGGATTTGGGAACCTACTTAGGAGAGACAGTGTTTGGATGGGGAGGGGCGCCCCCATCCTGGTCTGCCCTGGTCCAAGGGTGCCCACCAGGTGGGCTAGGAGAGGCCCCTGCTTCAAACCATACTGTTTCTGTCCTGTTAGGCCAGAAACTGTCTGCAAACGTCATTCAAGGAGCCACGTACTGACACAACACTTAAATCCGTGCAGCGGCCTAGCGGCACGAAGGGGCACAAGCAGGGTACTCCTGGCCTGCCAGCTTCATCCCTCCGTCCCACCCACACTAACCACAATCATTTACCACGTGGAGTAAAATCCAGCCATCAGTCCCTGGTGTCCAGCTGCCAAGGGTGCAACGCAGGAGGCTGGCAGGGTGGCAGCTCCCAGCCCCAGAGGGGCAGGGAGGAGGGGGTCGGGGGGCCGGGAGGCTGCTCTCTGGGTCTGTTCTGAGCAGCCCCTCCTGGGGAAGCAGGCTCCGGATGTCCCAGCAGGGTCTCAGGTGAGGTGAGTCGGGCCAGGGAAGGCGCTGGAGGAAGACAGCACACAGGAGAGCTGTCTGCTTTCCACCAGCCCTCCTGGGGCTTCCTCTGCGTCCGGGCCCCCTTCTCTGCCTGTCTTTTGCCAGGTCGTGGCTCTCAGACCACACGTGGCACCCTGCTCCCCGGCGGGCTCTGGCTCTGGGGCCCTGTGGGTGCTGTTGGCAGATCCCAGGCCTGCTACCGCTCTCTGGCGGGGGAGGGGGTGTCTCATGGGCCGGGCCAGGAGAACTCCCATATGACCAAGGGAAAGATGGGCCTCAGCCTCAGGACTGGTCACCTCTAGGCCTGTGATCCACACCAGCTGCCTCCAGGAACAGGTTCCGGCCCCCCACACCCCACCCTGAGAACCCCTTTCCAGAACTCTTGAAGGGGTAAGGCCGCGCAGAACTTGGGCACGGGGGGGTCGGGAGGGGGGACGCTCAGCCCTGCCAAGTGTCCCTTTCTCTTTGCTGGCAGCCCCCTCTCTTCCTCTTCCAAAAAAAAAAAAAAAGGAATCCGTGAAAAATAGTATCCTGGCCACCCCCGGCATCGACTGCAGCCCCAGGCTGAGCTTGAACACGCCACACCCCAGCCCCCGCCCCCCACCGGCCTGGCCACGCGGCCTCCCGCCCATGGGGACCCGGGTGGGGTCTTCCCCCCACCCCCCCACCCCGCACCCTACCCTCCGCAGGGAGGCAGGGAGGGGCCTTTACAGGAAAGGCAGCAGGGAGGCCAGGGGCAGCTCCTTCTCCCCGAGCAGCGTGTCCCGCTTGAGGCTGCCACCCTTGTTGACCACCTTGATCCGGAGGGCCAGCTTCCGGACGCTGGCCGGCCCCAGGCCGTCGAAAAAGAAGTCCTCGTTGAAGACGGGGTGGCGGCTGTTCTTGATGATGGTGCTGCGCTGCTTCTGCAGCTTGCCGGGGACCAGGCACAGGCCCACACAGCAGTTGATGCTCCGGGCGTCACACAGGCGGTCATAGAGGCCCTCGGCAGCCAGCAGGCGCACCCGCAGGCGGGCCTGGGCCGCCTCATACTCTGCCAGCAGCCTGACGCTGCCCCGAGGGCCCATCCGGACGGCGTGCTCCGCCCGGGGCGCCTGGCCAGTCTCAGGGCCCGGCTCCGGGGTGGCCCTGCGGGTCAAACGGCGCCGAGCCCCGGGGCTGGCGTCTGGTGCACTGTCCTCAGCAGACAGAGAGCCGTGGCGGCCCGCCGAGTGCTTGAGCTGGCTCACTTTGGCCTGGCTGTCCTGGGCAAAGCCTTTCAGCAGTGACACAGAGCGAGAGAGCAGAGGGGACCCGAATGGGGAGGACTCGGCCGAGGACCCAGTATCACTCTCCCCACCGCTGAAGTAGCGACTGGGGCTCATGAGGGCCCCACCAGCCTCCCTGGGCACCCCATCTCCCCCATTGGCCTTGGGGGCCCCCCGACGGCGCCCGGCACCTGGGGACCCCACCTGAGCCAGGGCTCCATGTTCGCTGTGGAACAGGGACTCCTTGCGCCGCGTGTGGGGGCTCTCTGCCAGTGTGGCAAAGCCATAGGACGTCTGGGCTTTGGGCACAGAGGGCAGGGACATGGCGCCCTGGGCCTGGGGGTCTGCGTTGGTGGCAGCCTCCTCCGCTGGCCAGTCCTCCGCACTCTCAATCTGGATCACGTGCCGGGTGGCTGCCTTCAGCAGGCTCTTGCTCTCAGCCGGCAGCTTGGCAGACAGCCGGGGACTCCGGGGGGCTCGGCGGGGTGTCCCCGAGGCCAGGTTCTGATCGGAGGTGGCGGGGCCCAGCTCTGCCTGCGCGTCGGGATCTGTGGGGCCAGCGGGCAGCTTGGGGGGTATGAAGAAGTCAGGGATCTTGTCGGGTGTGAGCACATTGCTGTACAGGGGTCCCTTGGATCCCCTGTCCCCTGCCTCACTCCCAGGGCTGGCGTTTTCTCCGGACCCCCGGAGACGCTCCAGGAACCACACGTTGGTTTTCTTCATGGGGGCAGGCAGAGGGGAGGCCAGGAAGCGCTGCAGAGTCTGAGAGGACAAGCGGGGTCAGGAGCTGCATCCCAGGCCCTGGGAGAAGGGAACAGGGGCTCCCGACGCCTGTGTAGGGGAGCCACAGGGGCAGGTCCCGGCCAAGGGGGGTTGCGCAGGATCACTCAGAGCTCATCACCTCTCCCCCGTCCTCCCTCCCCAGGGAGATCGAGCTTAACTTCCCAGAACCAAGGCGAAGCGAGGGAGGTGGGGGCGACGTTCGACTCTTGGGAAGCTCCCAGGGGACAGCGACCCCTCTCCCGCCCCCACCCCGTCTTGAGGATCTCAAAGCGCTTGCTAAAGGGTCTGTGCTCAGTCCAAAGGGAAGGCACCCCTGGTATGCGCGGATCCCCAGGATGTCCCCGCTCCGCCCCCCCCCCCGTCCCCCCTCCCACCCCCCGCCAAGCTCCCACCCACCTGTGGCTTTGCCCAGGACTGAGGGTCCAGGCACCAGGGTCTGGGCAGGGAGAGGAGGTCAGTCGGAGGACTGAAGGCGCAGCGAGCTGACCCCTCCCGCGTGTCTCCCCGCCCCCCCCCCCCCCGCCAGACTCAGCTTGGGGTGGGGGCGGGGGTCCTAGCAGACCCCCGCGGACCGTGGCGGGGTCCCCACACTCACCTGCCCCGGGGTGGTGACCCGAGGCTGGAGCCTGTCCCGCGGGCACGCCGGAGTCGCAGCGCGAAGGGGTCGGGGCCCGCGGGGGGACGCGGTCGCAGCTCCAGCTCGGGCGGCGGCGGCAGCGCAGCAGGGACTCATTCACCGGCGGCGGCGGCGGGAAACCGCCCAGCCCGGCCGCCGCGCCGCCGTATTCCTCCTAGTACAGCCGCACGCGCAGCCCCCGCCCCGCCCCCAGGCCCTAGGGGCCCCCGCCCCGCCCCTCCCCGCCCCCAGGCCCAGGCCCCAGGGGCCTGGTGGGGGTCGATGGGAGGCAAGCAGGTGGTTGCGCCTCGTCGAAGGCCAGTCGTAGCTCTTGTGCCTGCGGATCCGCGCTGTAGGGCCCCCGGAGGCCCCAAGCCCCTGCCTCAGCTCACCTGGGCGGGACACAGACCCGCACCTGCCGTGGGCCGGGGCTCCAGAGACAGGCCCTTCCCGTCTCACGCGATGAGTACAGTAATGGCAACAATTGGGGCGCCTGGGGGGGCGCAGTCGGTTGAGCCTCCGACTTCCGCTCGGGTCATGATCTCACGGTTGGTGGGTTCGAGCCCCGCGTGGGGCTCTGGGCTGACCGCTCGGAACCTGGAGCCTGCTTCGGATTCTGTGTCTCCCTCTCGCTCTCTGCCCCTCCCCCACTCGTGCTCTCTCTCTCTCTCAAAAATGAACAAACATTTAAAAAAAAAAAGTGAGGCTGAAGGTGTCCCCGCCGGCCCCCAAGGGTTCACCAGAACCGGGTGGGTCTGTGCAGGGGAAGTGAGGCTTTCCTTCCGGAAATAAGGACATGGCCGCTGAGACGCGCTCCTCCCCAGTAAACGGGCAGGCGTCCGCACCCTGCAGCCGTGCAAGAAGCGGCCTTCATTTCGAGAACAAATGTTTATTGAGCAGCTGGTGGACGCCGGGCGGGCAGCAGTCTGGGTGCTGAGGACGCGACTGTGATGCGTGGACACAATGTCCAGCTTTCCGATGCGTCCCAGTGCGAGGGATGCCAGAAGACAGACACCGATGAAGTGTTACGGGTTCGGTGGTTCCTGTGACACACGCATAACAGGAAACCGTGACCCAGGGGAAGAGGGGACAGCACCGACATGCTGTTCACGGATGGAGAGACAGAGGAGGGGTGAGACCAGGACAGGGCCCCAGGCCTGGCAGCTCCTGAGCACACAAGGGTCTGCTGGATCCCAGCCCCTCCCGACTTGTGATCTGCTCCCCTCAACCTCTGCTTCCTCATTCCTGGCCCTCCCTCCCAGCCTCGATGCCCCCTTCTGAAACCTAAGGCCTACCCGTCTTGGGTGAGGAGACAGCACGATAATGTATGGCCAGGACTGATCCAAAGCCTGAGCTTTATTTAATTACGATTGTCCCAGAGCCTCCTGTGTTCCAAGAGTGTCCCCAAGCCCCACCGTGGCCCCAGCTTCGGCTGGGGCTGGTCTGGAGTGACCACTGGTTCAACAGCAGAAGGGGGTGCAGGGGGGCAGGTGGGAGCCGGACAGAACTCCTGCCCCTCCAATGCCTCCACCTGACCTTGGAGTGAGGTGGGCTTTGGAGTTCCATTGTCCAGATGAGAAAAGCAAGGCTCAGCAGGGCCCATGACTCCCCCCCAAAGGTCTGTCTCAGCTTTGCTCTCTCTCAGCAAATATTAAGGCCCCTCTTTGTGCTGTGGGCAACACTGGCACGACCACAGAGTCTGACAGGGGAGGCAGATGCCAATGAATGCGTCATTTCACCACTGCCTCCAGGAAGCCTGCCCTGCCTGCCAGCCTGGGCTGGGCCAGCATCACGGCCCGGCAGAGCCCGCTGAACCGCAGCTTGAGCTACCATGAAGAATGCCCTGGAGCGCATACTTGTTTGACATCCGTTCCCCCTGCCAGCCTGGAACTGCAGGGAGGAAGGGGTGTGGCAGCCTTGTCCCTGCCTTGTCCCCAAGACACTGGGGTCTTTAATAACTACCTGGCAGACAGATGGATGAACCAGCACCACAGTAAGAGGGATGACTCCTGGAAGCGCACTCCTTCTGGAAGCAGGCAGGAGGGAGGACCTCAGAGGCCACGGGCCGCCTTGCTCCATTGCACAGACAGGGACAGTGGTGCCCACTAAGGTGGAGTGACCATCTCAGGTCTTCTGACGACAAGCCACGCTGCGTGCTGGGGGCTTCACTCCGCCCTCACCCCTACCCAGCTGAGGCAGGTCTACTCCCAGTTGGGTTGAGGGAGGAGGCAATGAGTTTATTCTGTGCCGGTTCCTGTGCTAAGCAACTGGGGATGCTCATCTGGGGTTCGAATCCTGAGGCCAACACTTCCTGAAGTGTCCAGACCTCTCTGCCTCTATCTCCTCGGCTGTCCACCAGCATAACAGCTGTCCCTGCACCACAGCCACAGAGCAAGGACAGACAGGTGCTGACAGGCAAAGTGCTCACAACAGGGCCTAGAGCAGTGATGTGAGCGCCAGCCTTCACTTCTTGGACGTTGCTCCTGGTGAGAAAAGGGGCTCAGCTGTGGGAGGCCTGGCCGGGCCTCGAAGGGAACCCCAGAACCTGAACCCCACCACTGCTAGCTCAGCCGAAGCCACACCCCTGTGCCTCCACCCCATCACCTTTGGGGGCTGGGGAAACTGAGCCCCAGACAGAAAAGGTACCTGGGGACAGGTCCCAAACACCTGCCTTGGGAGGGGCGGGGGCCAGGAGGCTGGCCCTTCCTGCTGGTTAGTGAGGCTTGCGGTCCGTACAGAAGAACCTCTCTCAGCCGACAAAACCTACCTCCTCTGCAGAGCCCTGTGGCTGACCGGCGTGGCAGACCCCCCGGGACTCCCCCACACCCCAAGTTGCAGCCTTCCTGGGATCAGAAAGGGAGAGGTGCAGGCTTCCAGTCCAAGCTGGGGAGGGGGACCAGGCGATATTGGCCAGCACCCCACCCCTGACCTGAGTCATGCCACTGCATGATGGATGGCCTTGGTCTTCCACTCCCACCCCCCAGGGAGCTAGCCTCATGGGAAGGAGGAAGGACAGGGTGCTTCCCAGGAGCTAGCCTGAGTCATAGGCCGCCCCCCACAGCCACCGCAGACAGGTCTTGAGAGAAGGACAGGGAGGGGCCTCAAAGAAGGAAGCTCCAGTCCAGAGGGCCACCTTGTACCCACACAGCTGTGGCAACAGCTGCTCCTCTGAGCTCTGTCTCCTCCCCTGGAAAAGGAAGGCCCGTCTGCAAGCTCCCAGGAGAGACCCCGACCCAACAAGGCTGAGGTTAACTCTCTGTGGGGGAGGGCCACCATGCCCAGTTTCCAGGTAAGGAAACTGAGGCACACGGGGCAGCCCAATTCCACAGGGTACGCAGTTCGGGGAAGGGAAGCAACCAGTCTGAGTTGACACGGTGGCTGCCTCCCACCCCAAGACTCCCTGAGGGTGAGGCTGGCGCAAGGAGCATCTGTTGAACAACTGAAGGTAGAATGGCGCAAGAGACGTGTGGGGGACCCAGCTGAAGCTAGGCTCACAGCTCCCGTCACTGTGTGTGCACCCCAGACCTGGCTTTTCCAGCGCAGAGAGCAGGACGAGGAGGTGATGGGGTGCGAACCCCAGCTCTGCTACCCCCCCCCGCGGTGAGGCCTCGAACAAGCTCTGTCCTCCGCTCCACCTGTAGTCACACACAGGTCATCCTTCTGGTCCCTAAATGTGCTGGGAGCCACACGCACCACAGGGCCTTTGCACATGCCATTCCTTCTGCCTAGAACTCTGTCCTCGTCATCTGGGGCTCTCATCCTCCAGATCGCAGCCCCTGTGTCATTCCCACAGATCACTAAGTTCAGGACCCTTTCCTTTTCACTGTTGTCATTACACGCTTAGCAGTGATTTGCTGATTAACGTCACTTGGCTGTTCACTCCACAAGGACAGACCACAAGGACCAGTCTCGGTCCTGCTGCACCCTTGTTACTCCACCAGAGGTCCAGGCAGGTAAGAGGAGAATGCAGGCTTACTAAAGGGTGTCAGGATGGGGGGAAGGGGTGGATGGACCAGTGAATGGAATGCCCAATAGATGGCTGGATCGATGGGTGGACGTGGGTTGGGTGCACACACCGGTGGCTCTCTGCCTCCGTGTCTCTAAAGTAAGAGGCACGGCGTCTGTCTCCTCGGGCTCTGTTTTTTGACGGCTTTCCCCCTGGTTACAGACAGAGCAGGGTGTGGGCTGCTCCCCTCGCCCTCACCAGGCTCCCCCAGGGCAGGGGGTGTGGCCTGCTGACTGCAGAGAAATCTCATCGGATCTCTCAGTCTCCCCAGAGATCCAGACCCTGGGCAGGGGTGTGGCCCTGGCAGGGCGGCCTCTCCAGGAGGGCCAGAGGAGGGGTTCCGGGAGAGATGGCGGTCTCTGGGAAGGAGAGCCCGGAAATCATGTGAGGCAAGGTCTGCAGAGCAACAGCTATGTGCAGGGGCTCTGTCGGTGACAGGGGTGGTCTGAGAGAAGTCAGGCCACATTCGGGGGGAAGTCAGGAGCAGTTTGGAGGGAAAAGAACTTTTTGCCAGACATGCAGGGGCATCTTGAAAGAGGTTTGCAGCATTCAGGAAATACAGATGTTTCCAAGGGGAAGACGGGGGTGTTGGGGAAGCTTTATCTCGGGGTAAAAACAGGTGTGAGGGAGATGCCGGGGGTTCTCGGACAGCAGACCACTGCCCCACAGGCCCAGCGCCCTCTTCCCCATCCCCCCCTCCAGTCCCCACATCCTCCAGCCCCGAAAGGCCACACCGTGGGCCTTGGCTCTGCCCCTGGGACACTGGCCTCAGCCTTCCAGCCAGAGGGCCTCTCAATGTGCAGGTGGGTTCGTTTCCTCATGGTCGTGTTACCAGCAGATCCCAAATGTCCATGCAGGTTGGCAGCCGGGAGGGCAGAGTCCCACAACCACCCACCGCCCCCCACCCCCGAGCCGGTTGTGCTGGCCTTGCCTGGATGCCCCCCATCCCAGCTGGGCCCCAAGGCTACCCGCCCCTTCAACATCAGCAGGTGCCCCGGCCTGAGGACCCAAAGCATCTCAATTCTTCCCCATAAAAGACAACTGTGCACTGATTTTTCAGGTGGAAAAACTGAACCAGTCAAGGACAGGAATCCCTCTTTCCAGGGAGAGAAGCTGAAGTCCATCTGGGAAAAGAGGTGGGCCTCCTTAACCCATCGGGGGCCCTGGCCAGGGCTTGGAGATGGAGGACTGCTTGTCTTTAATGTATTTTCTTTAGAGGTGAGAAAAGGTTCTGTCTTTGGTATGGACACCCTCACTCCAGGCAGAGGGTGGAGGCAGGCAGGGCGCCAGCAGGATAAACGGGTCGCGGGCCCCCATTTCTTGGCCTTGTTGACCCCGCCCAGGGACGGCTGGAGAGAGGCCTATGCGGGGGAAGGAGAGACAGTGGCGGTTCCAGCCTGACCAGGGTCCGGAGGGAGAGGCTGAGGAGCCCGTAAGGCCACAACAGGGGCATCTGCGGAGCAGGACAGGAGCTGGGAGCTGAGAACCATCACCTGGGGAAGAAAGAGAAGGAGAGGTCAAGGGTCAGCTGAGACGGCAACCAGAGACCCAGGCTCCGGCGTCCGGGACCCTGAACCTCAGCGACAGGGCCCAGTGAGGGCCTCCAGGCTGAGGGACCGGGGTGAAGCTCCCCACGTTCTTACAGTGTGACCTAGGGTAGTGCTCTAACCTCCCTGTGCTATTTCTTCTGCAAAGCGACAATGCTAACGACAGTGCCAGTTCAGAACCACGGGGGAAGCCTGTGGAGTTTCGGGAGGTGGGAGCATAGCTATTATTACTGCCATCAGCATTGTTTCTCGGGTCACAAACACCTTGGGGAAGGGAAGCAAACGTGCAAACACACAGCCCCCGACCTGCTGATCCTTTCAGGTGTCCCATGGGCCCACCCCCAGCCCCAGAAGCCCTTCCCTAGACTGGAAACCCCTTCTGTGCCTGCAGCCTGAGGCCCGGGCGGGGGAGGAGGCAGGAAGGGGACCGTTGTCTTGGGGACAGGAGAGCAGCCCAACCTGGCCAGAAGCTCCTCTCTGCTGAGCCCTTGGGGAAATTCCACAACCCTCTTCCTATGCAGCCCCTCCCTCCCCAGCTGAGCCCCCAGCTCCTGGCTTCCAAATCCCAGGTCCTGCCTCTCCCTCCTCCCCAAGACAGTTCATGCCACCACCACCCCCTGCACCCGCAGCTCACGCGCATGTCCTGCCTAAACCACCCCCCACCTCCCCCAGAGGCCCCAGTCTCTCACCAAAAGGTCCTGGAACCACCCAGACCCAGACCTGCCTGTCCCTCCCCAACACCAAAAGCAAAAGCCCAAGGGTGCACCTTTTCATCTCGCGCACCTCTCCTGAAACACCCATCGGACCCAGGCTACGCTAGCCCCTCCTCCAGAATAGTGCCCCCCCCCCCTCCCCGGCCTCCCCGTTAAACACGGAGTTACCATAGCAACTCAGCAATTCCACTCCTGGGTATATGCCCAAGAGCCATGAACATAGTCCACGCAAAAACCTGGACGTATGTGTTCTGAGTGGTCTTCCTCGTGATAGCCAAAAAGTGGAAACACCCAAATGTCCACTGACAGTGAGTGGCTAAACACGTGCCCACCGCGCACGCGCACGTCCACAGAGGACCGCATCCCCCGCGCATGCACACGTCCCTCGGCTGCAAGCTGAAGCGAGACGTCCACACCTGCTGCCCGTGGGCGCACCCCGAACACACGACACTCAGGGAGGGAACCAGACACGAGAGGCCATACGGAGTGTGAGTCCACGTGTGTGAAACGTCCAGAACAGGCTCATCCACGGATGGGAAGGGAGCTCGTGGGGGCCGGGGACTGGGGGAGGGGTGATGGTGACAGGGTACCTTTTGGGGTGGTAGAATGTTCTGGAATTAGGTAGAGGATGGTTGCACATCTCTAAACATGCTAAAAAACAAAACAAAACAAAACAAAACACTGAGTGGCACACTTTAAATGGGTGAACTGTGTGCTTTGTGAATTTTCTTAGTTTCTAAAGTGAGAGAAAAGCTGGCGACGGGAGAAGCTGGGATCCGTGGGGCCCACTGCGCACCTGGCTCAGGGCTCGCGTTTGACCACGCCGCGAAGATGCAGCTCGCTTTCGGCCGCCACGATGGGTTGCCCATTCTGCAGGTGGTAGTCGATCAGATGGCTGATGCTCTCAAAGAGCACATCCTTCGTCCGCACCTGTGGGGCCAGAGGCCTCAGCGTCAGCAGCACCGGGAGCTGGAGAGGCCTGCTGACTGGGAATCTGCAACCTCAGGAGCCCGCCCCGTGGGTCTGATGCACGCTCCAGTCTGAGAGCTGCTGCGTCAGAAGCTTCCAGGACTTCAACCACAGAATCAGACTCAAGATTCCAGAGTAAGGTATGCACACGGGCCCCAAAACCACCAGGGTTCTGTGGTCCCCAACAGACCCCTTTTTGGTGGTCCCCAAAAAGTCATGTCCGTGTCCCAAACCCTGGAAGCCGTGGACAGGAACTTATTTGGAGAAAGTGTCTTTGCAGATGTGTCTTTGATGCAGTTCAAAGACACAGCTGATGGTTAAAAACCACGCAGGCTTCAAAGACGTCAAAACAGATGAACGTAGGGAAAGCGGGTGGGGGGGGGGGGTAGGGTAGAGGGAAGCAAACCACAAGAGACTCAATGATAGAGAACAAACTGAGGGCTGAGAGAGGGAGGTGGGTGGGGGTGGGCTAGATGGGTGATGGGCACTAAGGAGGGCATTCATTGTGATGAGCACTGGATGTTGTATGTGTTATGAATCCCTGAATTACACTCCTGAAGCCAATTTTACTATACATGTGAACTAACTAGAATTTCAGTAAATACTTGATGTCAAAAAATAAAACTTGAATTTGAAAAAGGAACTAAGCTTAGTCTCTTCAAAAAAAATGAGAGAGGGGTGGCTGGGGGCTCAGTCGGTTAAGCATCTGACTTTGGCTCAGGTCACGTTCTCGTGGTCCATGGGTTCGAGCCCCACATTGGAGTCTACGCTGACAGTTTGGAGCCTGGAACCTGCTTGGGATTCTCTGTCTCCCTCTCTCTGTGCTCCCCCCCGCCTCAATTGTTCTCTCTCCTCTGCTTCTCAAAAATAAATAAACTTTGGGGCGCCTGGGTGACTCAGTCGGTTAAGCGACCGGCTTCGGCTCAGCTCATGATCTCGCAGTTTGTGAGTTTGAGCCCCGGGTCGGGCTCTGTGCTGACAGCTCAGAGCCTGGAGCCTGCTTCAGATTCTGTGTCTCCCTCTCTCACTGCCCCTCCCTGGCTTGCAGTCTGTCTCTCTCTCAAAAATAAATAAACATTAAGAAATTTTTAATAAATAGATGAAAGGAAAGTGTGCATCATGAAGAAATTTACTAACTTGTAGACCCTAGAACTCCTTGCAAATTGACATGTTTATGAGGCTTGAAATACATTATTTAAAAAAAAACACTCAAAGACATCATTCTTTGTAAGACACACAGTGATGACATGAGACAAAGATAATGTAAAAACGGGGTGGGGGGACAAAACAAGAGACCCATAAATATGGAGAACAAACTGAGAGTTACAGGAGGGGGTATGGGAGGGGGGATGAGCTAAATGGGTAAGGGGCACCAAGGAATCTACTCCTGAAATCATTGTCATACTAAATGCTAACTAACTTGGATGTAAATTTTAAAAAATAAAAAATAAAATAAATAAATATATCAAAAAAAAGAAAAAAAAGACGCATAGTGATGACAGACTGTAGGGGCAAAAGCGCATCTTATAATTGACCAAATACAGCACTTTGTAACGCCTGAAAGGCCTCGAGGCTAGAAAAGGTTTTGTAACCCCTAAAACGCCGTATAGACTGGGAACTCCCTTGTAAACCCTAAAATTCTTCTTAAGCGGGAAAATACTTTGTAATTCTAAGTTACCTGGTAAACGGAAACAGAATCTGCTTTGTAACCCTCAAACTACTTTGTTAAACCTAAAGGTGCTAAGGCCGTCCATCGGGCCATGCTCCCGGCCCCGGCCCCGCCCCCTGCGGCCCCGGCCCCGCCCCTGCGGCCCCGCCCCTCCGCTCTCAGGCCCCGCCTCCGGCCCCCGCGCGCCACCTTACCACGCCCTCAGGGTCCACAAGTAGCAGGTGCTTGGGCTGCCCCGCGTGCATGCCTGTGAGGACGTACTGCCCGGGATTGGTGACGCTGTCGCGCACCAGGAAGTCCCCGTCGGCTCGAAGCAGCTTCTCTGCGGCCCTTCGGCTCATCTGGCCATGGTACCAGGGCTCCTGCCGCAGCTGCTCCTCCGTGGGGGCGATGGGGGCCCGGCGGGTGGGGGGGCTGGGCCACTGGTCCTCCAAGGGAAGGGGCGCTACCGCCGCCCCCGCCCCCGCAGAGCACTCGTGCAGCTTCAGAGCGTCCTCGAAGGGTCCTGGAGGCGAAGATGAAGTGCAGGAGGCGGGGTTGGCAGCTGCCTCCTGCTGGAAAGCGGAGGGGGGTGGCCTGGGCTGGGAGGAAAAAGCTCCAGGTGGTTACCCCCCCACCCAGGACCTGAGCAACATTGAGCACCTAGGGTGCCTCAGACCTTGCCCTAAGGCCACAGTACGTCACTGGCCGTGCGCTGAGTGGGTGTGTGTGTGCTCTGTGTGGTGCCAACCTGGTCACCAGTCACCTTCCTGCCCCTCTAATGGGTTCTATTAGTTATGTAGTATATTTTCACGGATTTGGTTAAATCTATGCAAATGAGGTCGGCGTTTCTTCCTCTCCAATGTTTATGCCTGTTTCACTAATTGCCTGGTGACATCGCCAGCTCCTCTAATACGACACTGCATCTCGGTGGCAGGCGGCAGGCATCCCTTTCTCTTACAGACGTTCACAGAAAAGCTTCCTATGATCTGCAGGGGTTTTCTGAGGCTTCCAGCAAGCACCAGTGTGACACTGGACAAGCCACTCGCCCTCTCTGAGCCTGTCTCCTCACTGTAAAGCTGGATGTGGAGCTGTGGAGCAGTATAGATCAGACACCCTGGAAGGCAGAATCCCAGCGCTGACCCCCGCACTCCCACATGCCTTCCACTTTCTCGCCCTTGGGAATCCCTCCTCCCTGACTCCTTCCATGGTCTGGGCGCAGCCAACCCAGACTCCAGCCACCAGGACGTGTGACCGCACGAATCAGAGACAGACCCAGAATTTTCAATGGAAGCCTGGCCAGAGTTGCTGGGCCGCCTGATCACCCCGGGGGACCACCGGCCTCAGAAGCCCCCACACTGGAGCAGCTCCTTTCCCAGGTGAGGACTGCTGTGGGGAGGCAGCGGGGGCCACGCCTTTAGTCTGGCAACTGCTGCACAGTGGGCACTATCAGCCCATGTCCTATTGCGATAAGAAATCCAGTTGGGGGGCCTGGGTGACGGCACGGAACCTGCTTAGGATTCTCTCCCTCCCTCTCTCTCTGCCCCCCGCTCACATGCACACTCTCCAGTTGTCAGGTGGTGGGGAAGGAGGCTTGGCAGACTTTGTGAAGGAAGAAATTTCCAGCCGGCTTCCTGGGGCACTCCCACTAGGGAGGCGTCCCGAGGAAGGGAGATGACCATGCCTGTGGATGACCACGACATTGGCGTGGTTGCAGATAATGACGCTGTTTGGATCGCAAACTTCCCCCGTTAGACTGACCACCCCCTCAGGCTGGGGCATCACAGAGGGAAGAAAGGAATCAAGTGTTCACTCCATCAATATGTGGTTCGGCCCCTCTCATTAGACTGGGGTCCCCTCAAGGTTGCCTCCCCCACCAGGCTGGGATTCCCAGTGGAAGGGGCTTGGGCCTACTGCCTTGAGCCACAGAGTCACCTGAGGAGGGAGCTAAAATCCCCTTGTCAGTCTGGGAGACCCAGAGGTAAGGAGCTACCCCCCCGCCCCCAAGAGACTAAGGAGTATCATGGAGAACAGGGGCCTGAGCCTCCCCCATCATACTAGCCACTCTTTCCAGGCATGAACTAGGCCCCTCCCCTCAGACTAGGGACCCCTATAGAGAGGAGGCTGGCTTACTCCCAACAGACTGAAGAGCCCCGGGGAGGGGGGTGGGGGGAGGCCACCAGAGCCTCCCCTATCACACTAGGGAGTCCTGTAGGAAACACTCCCCACCCCACCCTCACCACTTTGCAAAGTCCCAACTGGAGAGGGCTGGGCCTCCCCCATCAGACTACAGCTTGCTAGGGGCATGGCCTCCCCCCTCAGGCTGGCCTGCCCCTACATACGCATGTCGAACAGGTCCTTCTTGGGGCTGTCCTCCGGCTGCAGGGGCTCTGGGGCATCCAGACCCTGTGTGTTGACGTACAGGTGGTCCTCATAGTCTCTGGGGCCCCGTGCATCAGCCTGCACGTAGCCATCCCCTGGTGGGCCTGGGGAGGGTAGGAGGAGTGGAGGGGGCAGCTGGGGGAGCAGCGGACCCCACCTGGGAGCCCCGCCCAAGTCCCCCCTCCCTGCCGGGTGGAAACTTCACACCCTCTTGCAGAGCCATCTGGAGTGAAAACCCATAAATGTCCAACCAGGGGCTGTGGGGCACTAGAGGGCCACTCTCGGGGAGGGGACTAGGCAGGACGATGGCAGAAACCCCCATGTTTCTGTTAAATGTCCCCATCTAAAAATTACTAACAACGAACTGTCCCCCCTGTAATTATGCTGTCCACATGACACATAGGTCATGTGTTTCTGTTTCTGTCCTATTGTAGGATTTCCTTTCTTCTCAAGCTTAATTGTAAGTGTGTAACGCATTTGCATGGTTCAAAAGCCACAACCACAGTAAAAATTGTCCTTGGAGGGATTTCTCACTTGGGTCCACTCAGTGCCCCATTCAGATTCTGCTGGATCCTGACCACTTTGCCTCTGCCCTGTTCCCCTGCCCTCACCCCTCCCAGGGTGTTGGGTTTTTGCTGGTCTGACAGGTTCCCAGGTAAATGGCGTCTGGGGGACCTTACTTCCCATTTCTCTTATTTTGAGCAAGGCTGAGCTTTTCCCAGGTTCAAAGGGCATTTGTGCGTACTTTTCTCAGAACCGTCTCTTCATTTCCAGACGTCACCGCTTTTAATCCTTGGCAGAGAAATAATGATTTTGGCACACTGCGTGGCCAAATCCAGCCCAAGGGCCCTGCTGTTTGCAATCCCCATGGTATGCCAACTACATCCTTAAACTCATGGGCATTGGGCTCACAGGCCAGCTCCACCTGCCCTCTGTGGACAGGGGAAAGTTCGCCACCCTCTCTGTGCCTAACTCTCTTCCTCTGTAAAACAGGGAGAATGGGAGTCTCCTTCATAAGCGGGGTGAGGACCAAAAGCGTAGAACAGCGTCTGGCAAACAGATATGATTCCATACGAGTGCTGGCCATGTGCCAGGCATGGATGGCTGATGGGGGCAGAGGGGTTTCAGTGCAGGCTTCCCGGTCTGCCTGGAGGAGGCATGGATTCTCCCAGCCTTTCGTGGCCAGGGCCAGGGAAGAGGGAAGAAACTCAGGTTGTAGAATCCGGACAGAGAGAATCCCCAGACACAGGAGCTGGGGCATCGATGTATTGGAAGGAGTTCTTGGCTAGAGAATTGGGAAAGGTGTAAAAAGAAGCCTTAACAGTGTGTGCAAAGGCTCGGGGCTGGGAAGTGCCTATGAACCCTGGAAGTCATGGGTGAGCAGCCCATGTCCCAGACAAACAGCACACAAGGGCCACGTTATAGCTTGGCACCTGGTTCTTTAACCACTGGGTGCTGGCAGTCGACGAGGGTTCTGATGCTTGGCAGCGAAGTGCCCAGATTATCTGGGAAGATCTAAAAAAAAAAGCCCAGCACAGATGTTAGGCTGTGAGGGGACAGGCAACTACAGCAGGCTGGTGGGCGAACCGACGGGCACCCTCGCTTCGGAGAGCAGCTTAGCGGCCTCCAGTAACGTGACTAACAGGCTCTGATGTCAGCAGCCTCACGGCTCGGCACCCACAGGAGAAACACGGGGCTGCACACCGTGTGTGTGTGGGGGGGGACCCTCGGTGCCCACCAGTAGGGGCTACGTAGGCAAGCAAGCTCCAGGAGGCTGACACTGCAGAACCTCAAAGCGACCAAGACGCCCACAGCACGCCTGGAGAGTCACCATGTCTGCGGGTGCCTGTTCTTACCGAGCCCGAGAGGAGACACAGAGGAGCCGGGGGGCTGAGCGCCCCGACTGGGAGCGGAGGGCCAAGGGGGTGCCAGCCTTACGTCACTTCTCATTCTGTGTAACAGGGCAAAGTGCCCGTGGGCCAAACACCCAGTCGATTCGTGAAAGCCAAAGCCTGAAGTGCCGGGCGGCGGGGACACGCGTGATTTCCATCACAAGAACAAGGAGCCGCCCTCGGGGGACCGGACCGTGTGGAGACCAGAACCAGCGGAATGACGAACATCCGTGGCCCTTCGTCACACCGCAGACGCCACAGCAAGCACCTGGAGTCTACCCAAGTGTCCGTGAGTCAAGTGCAGGCGAGATAAAAGAGACCCTCTGCGCGGGGGGGTCGCGGGCAGTGCGAACAAGAACGGGCACGGGGCGCGTGCTGACGTGGAAGGAACTTCAGGGTGGATTGCTACATGGGAAAAGGTAGGCGGGAGCGAAAGACATAGTTCATGGATTGGAAAGCGCTTGAACGTCCGTGGAAAATACTGGAAAAATAACGGAAACTGGTACTGACAGTGGTGGCCTGACTGGGGAGGTGGATAGGCAGACGGGGCCAGGGTGACACCACGACTTCTCACTGAAGGCCTTTCTGTGCTCTGGCATTTTGAACCACGTGAATGCTGTGTCCCTCCCAAAATGCAACGAACCTAGTCTGTACGGAAGAAAGACAAACCAACTAAGAGTGTGGGGGGCGCACAACATCTCACGGGTGAAAGTGAAGTGGGGCAGAAGAGAGGAACTGGGGGGGGGGGGGGCGGGGGCCTCCCTGAGCCTCCAGGGCATCTGCTGTTACCTGAGGGGCCCAGGTCCCACGGCAGACTGCGGGTGTCCCTTCGAGCAGGCGATACGCCCTGAAAAAGAGAGTGAGGGGTCCTTCTGCCACGTGCAAGCCCCTTCCCAGCCCAGCACCCCGCCCTCCCGGAGGGCTGGACCTTCCCAGCCCAACACCCCACCATCCAACACCCTGCCCTCCTGCACGGCTGGAGACCTAAGTCAGATGCTAAGAGGGAAGCTCTGCACCCTGCCAACCCTGCCCCCAGGCCCTGGCTGCTGCATGCTGTTCCCTTCACCTGGATGCCCTTCCCTGCACTGCTCTCCCGGGCAACGCCTATTCACCCGTCAGGGCCCAGCCCAAACACTGCTTCCTTGTGGAAGTCCTCCGACCACAAAGTCAGTCTCCCGGTTGTACATTCTCATTACCTCCCCTGGAAACCTGTCTCGTCTCGTGGCCCTGATTAAACTGCCAATAGAATTCTCTAATCAGTATCTGAGGGTGGGAGTCACATCTGGAGGAGGGCCAGACCCATCTGTGCAATTTGGGGCAGGAAGGAGGGAAAGGAAGGGCAGGGAAGCATGAGATACCCTCCCCTAGGGTCAAGGAGAAGGGGAGCAGAAGGAGAAGCCAGGGTCAGGCCCAAGGAGCCAGTGCCTAGAGATGACCTCCCACCATCCCTCCCCCATGAGAGCCACAGAGGCTGACCTGGCCGAGGGCGCCGACGGCACAGGGTTGAGTTAGGGCGAGCCTGGAGTCCACCAGCCCACCCAGGGGCGGCTCCTTCCCTGGGATGCTGTTGTAGTAATTGTGTTCCGTTTCCTCCTCGTCCCCCCAGGCCGTCTCCTCGGGCCTGGTCAGCCTGGGGACAGACAGCAAGAAGGAGCACAGGCAGGGACCCCAGGTCTCAGGGGCAGAGAGAGAGGGAGCTCCTGCCAGGACGCCAAGGCTGCGTGGCTGGAGCTTTGCTCGGTGCGCCGGGCTGAGCCCCTTCCTGCTCTGGGCCAGTGCGCTTTCCTCCTCTGTAAGATGGGACCTCACACTCTTTCCAGTGCCTTCTAGAAACCACAGCTGGTCTCCACTCCCTTGCGCCCACCTCTGCCCACCCCACCCCCACCAGGCAGCACACACAGGGTGCCGGTCTGGCAGGATGGGAGTGCCCTCAGCACCATCTGGCCCTGCAAGGGCCCCTGTAGAAATTGATCAGGCGACTGCGGTTCCTGACAGCCAGACGGGGGAGGCTGTTATCAGTGTTTATCAGGCACGAGGGTGCAGGCAGCAGAGGAGGGCCCCGCGAGCGGACACGATGGACACGTGAGCCCGTGTGGCGCAGGCATGCTGGTGAGGGGCTGAACGGAGGAGAAGCGCACGGCAGCACGTACGCCTGCAGACGCTCCCTATTCCTTAACGTGAGCACGTTCGTACGTCTAACACGCTCACCTGTCCGTCACTTAGTCTGGCAAGTTTCCACCCAGTGAGCTACTAAGTAGCTAAAAGCAGGGCTCAGCAAGTCTGGCCCCCGCCTGCATGCGTGCAGCCTAGGAGCTAAGAATGCTTCCTACTCTTTTAAACCACAAAACTTTTAAGCGATTAGGAGAACATCCAAAGAACAATGTTTGGTGACACGTGAAAATTACATGAAATTCCGAATTTAGCGCCTATAAATACGGTTTTGCTGGCAGGCAGCCCATTGATCCTTTCACGTATGGTCCCCAGCCGCTCTTGCTACAATGGCTGAGGCAGGTGTTCTGGCCCAGCAAGCTGAACACACCGACCGGCCCTTTTGCAGAAGCGTCGGCCACACCCGTCCAGGCTGGTGATGACCACAGCCGCTGACTGGCTCCCTAATCCTCACCTCAGCCCGAGCGCGGGCTGTTTTCACCCGGGTTTTATAGAGGAGGGTGTGGCGACCAGGGGCAGTGGAGCCGCGTGCCCACTGGGAGCAGAGAGGGAAGGAGGGACAAAGCGAAGGCCCACACCCGGGGTGGAGATGGTGAGCGCAGGGACTGCGCATCTGGCCTTGGTCGGGTGGCACGATGTCTCTGAGAAGACGTGGAGGACGTGGCCTGGTACCTTTCCGGGGGCAGGACCACCCTGGGGGGGCTGTGCAGGTACTGTTTGAAGCGCAGCTCGAAGGCTTGGCCCACGGTGCTGATGATGCTCTGGGCGAGGCCCTCACAGCACTCCAGGATGTGGCAGGCTGCAGAGGGTCACGGTCACGTAGCATCAGCATAGCCTCGGCCCACTGGCACAGCAGCCCCCAGGGCCCCCGGCCGCCCCCACTGGGACCTCACCTCTCTGGTTGATGGGATCCTTGGCTACGTAGGCCACATAATCAGTCATGTCCTGGGGGAGAGAGAGGACAAGTGGGAGGGCTGGACCTGCCGGGGCCACCCCGGCCTGGTAAGGGGGCAGGGGTGGATGGGCATGGGGCCGTAGGGCACAGACAGGACCAGAAGTCTACCCCCCCCAGTCCCTGGCCTTACCGTGTCACCTCCCGACGCAAAGGAGATAGACTGCATGTGGTGGTTGGCAATGACCTGGCGGGAGAGAGACACAGTCATGGGGGGCCACAGTCCTGGGGCCGGGGAAGGGGGCAGGCTCACCAGGCCAGGGCCACAGAGAAGCGACCAGGAAAGGGCTGGAGTCAGAATGGGTACCAGGGTGACCAGGAGAGCAGCTGGATGGGGAACGCCCACCAGCCTCACACGTGCATACTTCTGATACCCAGACACAGACGCACGGACATGCCCGCAGACGTGCACAGACACACGGACAGCCCACAGATGTGCACAGACGCACAGAAATGCCCGCAGCTGTGCACAGACACAGACACGCCCGTAGACGTGCACAGACGCACGGACACGCCCTCCTACACACAGATGCTCACACATGCAGTCACACACACTCAAGCCCATCTTTGCGCCCTCACGCCTGGTGCTCTGGCCCGCGCGTCCGCCCAGACACACACCGCGGACGGCGCACTAATCTGGCACAGCCAATGCAGCCATGGAGGCTTGGAGGAGACACAGGAGAGAAGAGCCGGAGGCTCTGTTCTGGCACCAGCGCCCGGGCATCGTCATCTGTGTGCTCATTTGCGTGCTCATTTGCATGCTCATTTGCATTTGCTTGCTCATTTGCATGCTTGCTTTTGGTGCACACTTGCAGGCCTGTTTCCGTGTTCATTCGCGTGCTCGTTTGCATCCATTTGCCACCTCCCATTGCTGTCCTCAGTGCTCATGTTCCTCCAGGGCCCAGGGAGCAGTGGCCGCCTCACCAGGTGCTCCACAGATGCCCTGTTTGGGCTCCTTCCGCGGTGCCCCCACATCACCGCTCTTCCCAGGCTCACAGTGCTGTCTGGACAAGTCCTAACTCCCCACCACGAACCTCACTGACCTCTCCAGCTCTGTCTCCCCACAGGGTGACCTATGCCTGGGACATCTCTCCTCACCTCCTCCCTTGGAGCCAGCATCACCGCCTCCAGGAAGCCCTTCGTGACACCCCTGCTAGGTTACAGTGCCCTGTGCACACGTACAGCACCCCCTTGCCTGGCCTCACAATGCTTTTTAGAATTTGTAATTATTCCCTTATCTGTGCAATATTATTTTGCTGGATTGTTTCCACTAGAAGATTCCCGGCCAGGGCTCTCACCCTCAGCACTGCTGACAATGGGGGGGGGGGGGCCCATCTCGGCGGGGGTGTCCTGGGCACTGTGGGGGTTCAGCAGCCTCCCTGCACCCCACCCCCGCACTCGTGCCAACTGTGAGTGCCATGAGGGCAGCTCGGCTCCTGGCTCGGGCGGGGCCTCGGCACATCTCCAGGTGAACATGTTCACACACAGCCCCACACCTGCCATCTCTCCAGCTTTGCCCACGGGACCCTGGACCTGCCCTGCACGGGGGGCTGCTGGGGGCTGAGGACACGGGTGGCGGCACTCACCTGGCGCGTGGCAGGCACGGACAGGTTGAGGCCGTCGGTGGAGATGCTCACAGCGATGCTCATGCCAGCGAAGCGCAGGTTGGTCTTGCCCAGGATGGAGGCCAGCGCCTTGTTCGGGGCCTGGGGACAGGGCAGAGGGCAGTGCTGGGCCTGCAGAGTGGGGAGCCCAGGCACTGGGAAAGGTGGGGCAGCAGAGGGGCTCCAGCTGGGGCAAGGTCCAGGAAGGCCACGGCGCGCCCTCCCCCCCCCCCCCCCCCGCCCCGCTCCAACCACACCCACCAGGACCACCAGCCCGTCACCCACCTTCTTCTTCCAGGAGCCCCGGATGCCAGGCACTGCCTCATGGAGCCGGTTGATGGCTTCCCTGTGTGGGGGGTTGTAGGAGGAGGCTTAGTGAACTCGGAGAGGGGCTTGGGGAGGGGGTAGGAGCTCAGGGAGTGTGGGGGGCAGAAGCCATGGGCAGAGAAGGTACTTGGATCCTGAGCTGGGAAGGGGCTCACAGGAGGGAGGGAAGCGGGCACCTGGAGAGAGGAGGGAGGAACAGAGCCACGGACCGGGGGCTCTCAGCCCCCAACCCGTTTGTACCCGGCAGATACCCATGCACATACCGACCTCAGCTCTTGCCCTCTGGGGCTTCCTTCTCAGTGATCAACACATCCCTGGGCCATGGCCCAACTCCAAACCACAGGGGTGAGATTCAGGGGAGCCAACGACATAGGGCGTCAGCCTGGACCCCAAGTGTCATGCGGCCACAGGCCAGCCAAGATCCCCAGCTGTGGCATGAGAGCGTGACCTCTGCTCTGGGCTCGCCAGACTAAGAGACAGACCTCTGTGAAACCGCTAGCCCCGGGGAGGACTGGGACTTCACGGGCCCTGAAGGTCAGAGGGACCGTGCTGGGCCCCAAGTGGCCGGGGCCCTCACACCCGGCAGGCGCGAAGGCAAAAAGGCGCGGCGGGAAAGGTCTTGCTGCTCAAACAGCGAGATGTGGAGACACCACACAGCCCGACACCCCACCTCCCGTCCCAGGAGACATGGAAACACACGTGCACACAAAACCTGTGCACGCGCGTTCACAGCAGTACGAATCACAACAATCACCAAAAGGTCGAAGCCACCCAAGTGTCCATTGACAGGTTGACAAACAATGCATCCACCGCGCAGGCAAAGGTCCACAGAGGAACGTGTCCATCGCGCACGCGCACATCACTCAGGTGTGTCCACCGCGCATGCGCACATCCACAGAGAAACGCGACCACCGTGCACGCACGTGTCACTCGGGTACATCCCCCGCCCACGCGCACGTCCACAGATGAACGTGTCCACCCCGCACGCGGACACCCCTCCACCGCGCACGCGCACATCACTCAGCCCGGAGCAGGCGCGAGAGGCACCCGCACCCGCCGCCCCGCGGGCAGACCCTGGACACACGACGCTCAGGGAAGGAACCAGACACGAGAGGCCACACGGGGTGTGAGTCCGCGTCTGGGAAACATCCAGAACAGGCACACCTCTGTGAAGAAACCAAAACACATCGAGTTGTGGACTTTAAGTGCGTGAATTGTTTGATGTGTGAATTACAACTCAGTAGAGTGTTTTTATGTCTACAGTGAATGGCCTGTTTTCACATGCAAAAAGTCATCGATCCTGGGACGCCTGGGTGGCCGAGCTCAGGTCATGATCTCACAGGGGTCCATGCGTTCCAGCCCCACGTGGGGCTCTGTGCTGACAGCTGGCAGCCCTGCCCTTCCCCCGCTCAGGCTCTGTCTCTCTCTCTCTCTCTCTCAAAATAAATAAATAAATGATAAAACATTAAAAAACAAAATGGACGTGGATCCCTAAGCCTCTTCATGACTCATTCCTGGCAGCTCAGAGCATCACGAGATCGATGTGCTTTGCACCAAAAAAAGCAGGGACAACGGAGGTGCCACCCAGAACCAGCTCCTAGCCCCTTCCAGGCCTGACCTGAGTCCTAGCCGGACACCAGCCAGCACCCGCGGGTCCAGCACGCCTGTGGAATTCGCACACGGCAAGGCGGCAGGTGTCATTTCTATTAGAATCCAGGGTCTGGGGAGCAGAGACAACTGGACGGCAGGACAGAGCTGGAACTCAGCTTATGCCCCGCCACAAGGCCATTCTCAGTCCCACCACACTGTTCTCCAAGCTGTGAGGCAGGAGGGAATGTCGCTGCGCAGACTGTCTGAGCGGCTACTGCCACCTCTCCAAAGCCTCACATCAGCCCTCCCTCAGCTGCCCCGAGGCCCTGGCCCCACAGCAGCCGGTCTCAAAGGCTCACCTGGTCACCTGGGTGCGAGTGTTAAAATCCAGAGAGCGCATGGAGCGGAGGACTTCGATGCAGCCCATGTACTAAGAGAAGAGAGAAGAAGCAATTAGCAGGCAGGCCCTAAGCACGAGCCCAGCAGAGCCTGGGTCAGGTGACAAGTGAATCCAAGCCCCCCCTGCAGCGAGCTCTTCACCCTCGTCTCCAGCCCCGTCCTCAGCAATGTCCAGCTTTGCTGCCTCAGGCCCTTTGCACCTGCTGCGCCCCTGCTGCTCCCTTCCCCCATCTTCGTGTGCACTGGTTCCTTCCCCGTCTCCAGGCTCAGTGTCACCTCCTCAGAGAGAACCCCCTTCTCTGATGCTAAGCACGTTGTTCCACGGAAGCTGGTTGGCCCTCCAGGCTCAGTCTCGCTTTGGCTTAACCATCAGCTGCTCGTTCTCCCTTCCTGTTGCATTAGAGTGTGAGCCCAGGAAGACCAGGATGGTGATGCTCCTGTCACTACTGTAGCCCCAGAACCCAGCACAGGGCCTGCAAGCAGACTGGGAGGAAAGCATCTGGCCTGTGAAACCCAGCTCATTGACTGTCTGGCCCTTCACAGGGAAAGTTTGCTAACTCCTGCCTAGGCCACCATGTCCACGGAAAGGTAGTTCAGACCCTCCAAGAGACAATGCAGAGGGACAGAGGAGGTAGAAACAGTCAGCAGAGCTCCCAGACTGCTTCGACCACAGCCAAGGGAGGGGGAGCGGGGACCAGACTAGGGCCACAAGCCTCTTTCCAGCTGTGCCTGTGTGCTGGGGGGCATCTTGAGGGCCACGTGGCCTGTGGTTCCCTGTCTGTGCAACGTCCCGTGATTCCCTGTGATTCCCCGGGCCACAGCACCTGTCCTGTGATTCCCTGTCTGTGCAACGTCCAGACAAGTAAATCCACAGACACAGAGAGGGTTGGCAGGTGCCAGCAGTTAGGGGAGGGGAGGGGATGATGGCTAATGAGGACAGGTTTCTTCTAGGGTGACGGAATGTCCTGGAACCAGATAATGGTGATGGTTGCACAACCTTGCGAATGTACTGAATACTATTAAACTTTGTACACTTTAAAATGGTTAATGGTCGGGGTGCCTGGGTGGCTCAGTCAGTTAAGCGTCCGACTGCAGCTCAGGCCATGATCTCGCGGTTTGTGAGTTCGAGCCCCATGACGGGCTCTGTGCTGAAGGCTCAGAGTTGGGAGCCTGCTTCAGATTCTGTGTCTTCCTCTCTCTCTGCCCCTCCCCCACTTGTACTCTCCCTCTCAGAAATAAACATTAAAAATTGTTTAAATAAAATAAAATGTTAATTTTGTCAATTTTACCTCAATTTTTTAAAAATCATAGATGCCCATACATTTTGACCTTGAAACTCCATTTTTAGGACTTTAGCCCCCAGATACATCAGCCCAGGGACTGCCCGTGTGTTCACAAGTCACTGTGCGGGGTGGCCCACGCTCTGCCCGCTCCACGGGGCTCCGAGCACAGGACTACAGGGAGACAGCTGGACGGGTGCTTGGTGCTTGGTGCACCCGATGGATCCGCGCTTACCCACTCCCTTTGCCCTTGGGCCCCCCCCTGGTGCTGGCACCAGGGGCTGGCTCCCTACACCTGGCCCTCTTCCGTGTCTCCTGCCTCAGTCTCCCCTCAGGGAGAGCTTTTGCACACGCACCCCCCCTTGCTGCTGGGACCTGTAGAACTGAACAAATCAGCAAGAAATTAGAGACACCCTAAAACAACACATTTGGGCTTGTGCGATCCAATACATGACTGCAGGCCAACCGGAATTCCCACTAAACAATGAATATTTCTTAGTGTAAGTATGCCCCAAATAGTGCAGGGGACATACTTACGGCAAAAATTATTGGTATTCGTTGGAACTTTAAATTTAACTGGGGGCCCTGTATGCTTGCTAAATCCAAACAAATCGTTCTTGAAATGGAAGAGTATGCATTTGTAAAAAGAGACAAGAATTGTTTATTTACATGAAATTATCTCCAAGGTATATTATTAAACAGCAGGAACAAGGTGCAGAATAGAGGTCATGGTGAGTCACGACTCCCTCGGACAAGGGGTCAAGGGGGAAGATGTGCACACATGCGAGTATACACAGTGCGAGTAGATGAGTAATTCTAGCAGATTCTAGCATGGTAAAGTGGTTGTTTCCAGGGGAGAAACCGCATGCTGTTGGCAGACTGAAACTACGCTCACAAGCCGTCCCTCACCCCATTCCCTCCTCCCCTCCCCGTCCCTACCCACCCCCATCCCTCCCTCTATCCCTCCCCCTATCCAGGCCCTTGTATGTCAGGAAAGATGACACATGTCACGAATGGCATGTCAGGAAAGGTGACGCAGCCAAGGCCTAAAAGGCCCTTGTGCCCTGGAGCTTGTCCCCTCACTAGTCCCAGGTCCCTGAGACCCTGCTAGGCCAGCCTGCTCTGTGAGAACAGACACGTCCCCATCCCTATCATCCCAGCTGACACTGGCCAACTGCCGTGGGAATGAAGAGATCGGCCAAGCTGACCCACAAAACCACAAAAAAATAACGTTTGTTGTCCTGCACTAGACTGTGGGATGATTTGCTACACAGCGACTGCTACCTGAGGTAGTGACCAGAAGACAAGGGGCAAGGCAAGCAAAGACCCAGGCAGAGGGAATGGCCACCACAAGGCCCACGCGTGAGAACAAGTTTGAAGAGGCTGCAGGCTCACTCCAGTGCAGCTAGAGCAGAGCACAAAGAGCTAAGAAGGGTAGCAGGATCTGGGCGAGAGGCTGCAGAGCCCCGGGGCTGTGCTGAAGGTCTGGGTTTCATGCTGGGCAAGCTGGGGAGGCATGGGAGAGTTTTAAGTAGGGAAGTGAACAGATCTGTTTCACCTTCTCTTGGGTGGATGGATGGATGGATGGGTGGATGGATGGGTGGATGGGTGGGTGATGGATGGATGGTGGATGGATGGATGGATGGTGGATGGATGCATGAAAGGGTGATGGATGGACAGATGGATGGATGAGTGAACAAATGGATAATGGATGGGTGGAAGGGAAGATGGCCGGCTGGCTGGCTGGCTGGCTGGCTGGCTGGATGATGGATGGATGGATGGATGGATGGATGGATGGATGGATGAACAGGTAGGCCGATGGACAGATGGACAGATGGACAGAAGGATGGGCACGGCCTATATGCCAGGCATGTGTTACACACAGGGGACCTCAAAGGGAATTTGCCGTGGTCGCTGCTCCGAGGAGTGGATCTGCACACTGAGAGGACAGCTTTGGTGGGTTTCGGTGTTCTAGGCCCAGGTTCTGATTCTCATACCACCTAATTCCCTAGACTCACCTAATTCATGCCAGCCCTCCCTAGCTGTGAGGCTGAAGTCCTCCAGTGTGCCCCCGGCCCTTCCTTAGATGAAGGGAAGGGGGAGCTCACACAAGAGGGGATACAAAGGGGCCGCCCTGGGACAGATGCCTACAGGGCCAGGCGGGCGAGGCCTGCAGAGAGGTGAGCCCCCCCACACTGATGGATCACAACCCACTTATCACACAAGCATGCTGCACACATTACTTCTCTTAATGACAGCACTCACGTCCCCGTGCTGGAATGACCACTGTTAGGTGGAATGGCCACTCCCAAGAAACAGAGGCCCAATGAGGCTCAGTAAAAGTCATAAGCTGGTAGGTGCAGATGCGGGGTTTGAACCCATGCCCTTAGGCTCTGGAGTCTCCCCACTGCACAACAGGAAGGAGTGGGGACTGGGGTAAACTGCATATTCCATAGCCAGAGGGCCCAGTGCTCCCAGACACCTGAGTCTTCTTTAAAGAGCCCCTTCTTTAAAGAGACAAGAAGTCCAAGACTTTGGAGCCAGAGCAGGCGCCAGGCTCTGAGCTGTGAGCACAGAGCCCGACGCAGGGCTCAAACTCACGGACCAGGAGATCGTGAGCTGAGCTGAAGTCGGACACTTAACCGACTGAACCCCCAGGTGCCCCTTCCCACTGCCTTCTCTTTAAAAGTAAAAATTCAGGGGTGCCTGGGGGGCTAAGCCTCTGACTTCGGCCCAGGTCATGATCTTACAGGTCGTGAGTTCGAGGTCGGGGTCAGGCCCGTGCTCACAGCTCAGAGCCTGGAGCCTGCTTCAGATTCTGTGTCTCCCTCTCTCACTGCCCCTGCCCCACTCGTCCTGTGTCCCCTTCTCTCAAAAAATAAATACACATTAAAACAAACATAAAGACAAGGCCGTGGGAGAAGATCCAAGGTCAAATTCAGCCTTGGGTCTGCCAGCGAGTGTGACCTCTGTCCTAGAAGCACAAACTCACCGAACGTCAGCCGTGGTGTGTTGGAGGCTGGCCCCCTGAAGGTGGACACACGTGCTCACCCCCCGAGCCTGTGGATGGGATGGGCCCCAAATCCAAGACATGTGTCCCAGTAAGACACAGGCAGAGGGAGGTGTGTGAGGCTGGAGGTGGAGTGTGGAGAATTCGAGAGGCCGGCACCTCCAGAATCCGGGAGAGCCGGGACAGGTGCTTCCCTCCGGGCCTCAGAAGCAACCAGCCTGCCCCGGCTGGGTCTCAGACCCCGAGCCCCGGGACCAGGAGAGAACACTCTTGTGTTTTAAGCTGCCTCGTTGGTGCTAATGTGTTGCAGCCGCCCCAGGACACTAACACGGAAGGTCAGGACACCCCTGAATGGCCCTGCGTCCCACCTGCTCCTGTGCACGTGCAAAACCAGGGCAGCCCAGAGCCCACCCCAGGACGCCACAGGGAAGGGGTGATTTACCAGTCGGGGAACTGAGGCCCAGAAGGGGACGGGGTCAAGCTCCCACCACCCTCATCTACCTCCTCAAGTCGTGCCACACGGCACATACTATTGTTCACTTAACATTTCATTTTAAATAAATTCCAATTATAAACATAACTGGGTTTATTTTTCAAGGAAATGGCAGGAAATGACTCAAATTTTCATCAATGGATGAACAAATCGACACGACGCGTCCCCCGAGCACACGCACATCCCTCGGCCGCGAGCAGGAGTGAGGCGCCCACCCCCGCTGCCCCGCGGACGGACCCGAACACGCGACGCTCAGGGAGGGAACCCAACACGAGAGGCCACACGGGGTGTGAGTCCATGTGTGTGAAACGTCCAGAACAGGCTCATCCACGGACGGGAGTGGGGCTTGTAGGGGCCGGGGGAGGGGAAGGGGAGTGAGGGTGAATGCTAATGGGGGCAGGGCTTTCTTTCAGGGTGAGGAATGTCCTGGGATTAGATCATGGTGAGGGTTTCACAACTGTATAAATGTACTAAAAATCTGAACTGTACAATTTAAGCGGGCACATTTTATGGTACTGAATTATATCTTTTTTTTTTTTTTTTTTTTTTAGCTTATATGAGGAAGAGAGGAGACCTCCTGTTGCCACCATCAGACTCCGGTTTGATGCGCAACAGTGTTTTCCTAACGGCCACTGACGTAAACATCATTACCGGAACGGGAAGCGTCCATCCAGGCAAGAGCTGTCGATTTCTGCTACGACAAATCAGTGGGAGCGTGTTGGGAACCAGGCTGTTTGCACAGCCTCTCAACCCCCCTCCCCAGAAAGGTTCTAGAACAGACAAAACCAAGCTATGCTGGTGGGGGTGGGGAGGCTGCAGGCCCCTGGGGGGACGCGCGGGCACATCTGATTTGGTGTTGCTGCACTACAGGTGCCCAAGCAGACACGATGAGCTTGACACGCCCTCACACGCTTTATGCTTGTCATCCTTAAGTTTTAAAGGTCGGATTAAAAACACACACACACACACACACACTACATCCCCGCAGACACTTACTAATTACAAAGGAAATAAATTCACCAGTGTGACGATGTGTCAGTGTCCTGGGGCCACCGTAACAAAGCACCACAATCCGGACAGCTTAGAACAACAGGAATTTATTTTCTCTCAGTTCTGGAGGCCAAACATCGAAACCCAAAGCGTGGGCAGGGCCACACTGCAGCCGAGGGCTCCAGGGGAGCTGACGCTTTGCGTCCTCCAGCTTCTGACGGGGGTGGCCGGATGTCCTCGGCTGCCAGGCACACTCCAGTCTCTGCCCCTGTCGTCACATGTGTGTCTGTGTCCAACTTCTCTTTTAGGACACCGGTCGTGTAGATTTACGGCATCCTGTCATCTAAACTAGATTACGTCTGCAAAGACCCTATTTCCAAAGAAAGTCACATTCTAAGGCTCTGGCAGACACGAATTTGGGGGAACGCCATTCGTACCAGTACACCAAGCGATCCAAGTTTCCGGAACCGGTATCGGGACTGGCACCCGTCCCTGCCTCCTGCTTTGCTCAGTGGGGAAGACACAGCTCTGTGCTGCTCGCCCAGAACGCACAACCTGAGCCCAATCGTGAGCAAACACCAGTCAGACACAGACCCAGGGACGGCCTGCAAGACGACCAGTGTGAGCTCTTCAGAAAGCGGGGGCGCCCTGCTCCTAACACGGGAAGTCTCCCACTGATGCCAACCGCCCTAGGTCCCCAGGGACCTCAGAATGGCCTGCAGGCTCTCGTGTATGTGGGAAACCCTGTGTGACCACCGTGCTTCCAATCTTAACTCGTCTCAGTCATAACCCAAGCCATGGGAGGCAACTTCTGTTCACTTCCTGTGGTAGAAAACACGTAAGATTTGCCACCTTAACCATTTCTTTTTCTTTAAAGATTTTACTTTTAAGTAATCTCCACACCCAATGCGAGGCTCGATCTCACAGCCCCAAGGTCAAGAGTCGCATGCTCCACCAAGCCAGCCCGGCGCCCCTCACCGTAACCGTCTCTAAGCGCACAGCTCAACAGCATCGAGCGCACTCACACTGTCGCGCAGCCGCCCCCGCCACCTGTCTCCAGAACTTTCCGTCTCCCCAGACTGAGACCCTGTCCCGTGAAGCACTGACTCCCAGCCCCCTGCCGCACCCCTGGCTCCCAGCGTCTACTCTCTGTCTCTCCTCTAGGGACCCCCTGTGAGGGGGGTCACGCAGGACGTGTCCTTCTGTGTCTGGCTCCTGTCACTGCACACAGTGACCTCCAGGTCTGTCCACGTGGTGGCAGGTGGCAGGACGTCCTCCCTTCCTGGGGCTGGGTCATCCTCCGGGGTGTGGACGGACCACGTCGTGTTCATCCTTCATCCACCGACGGACACTTGGGGTGTGTCCACTTTTTTTTTGTCTTTGGCTGTTGTGGAGTGTGCTGCTGTGAACACGGGGGTGCAAATCCCCGTTTGAGTCCCTGGTTTGAATTGTTTGAGGTGCACTCCCAGAAGCGAGATTGCCGGGTCGCGTGGTGATTCCATGTTTCACTTTTCAGTATGGGTTTTAATACCCACGGAATTAACAAAACCATCACACGTATTGACACGTTATTTATTCTGTGTAGCTCAGACTTTACCAAGAGGTGCCCCCTACTTTGGAACGCCAAGTTGCATACAGCACCTCCAACGGTGTCTGTGGCTGCCACGTGCATGGTGGGTCTCAAAAGGCACTGGACCCTGTTGCCATCACGGTGCTCCTACAGGACGAAGCGTACGTGTTTGCATCCTGAAACACCCCCTAGGTTACCATCAAGCGTTGTCCTTGAGCTTCTCTTTTCGCTGTTGCTTTATTACATCACATGAATTTTAAGGGGAAATGAATGTGCAGGTAGGTGTTATATGTATCTCAAGTTCATTTCAGGGTGGAGGGTTTCAAAATACCAGGCATTAGTAAGTCGTGGTTAATCCAACAGGATTGCAAGCAATTGTCTTAAACTGCTTGTTCCCAAACATTAATGGATGTTGGAATCACCTGGAAACGTCGATTGCTGGGCCCACTCGCAGAGTTTCCAGCTCTGGGGTGGAGCCCAAGAAGTTCCCAGATGTCTAGGCACCTCACACTGCTCATAATTGGTTTAAGCCTCTTTGATAATCCCATTTCCCTTACTGTGAATGGATTTTGCCATTTGGGGGAAATGAGGGAGGGGGTGGGGAGGAATGGTGGAGAGTTTCTGAAAAAGAGAATTAGGGAAGAAATGGTCTTTTCTTCCAGTACATGTGACTGCATCCACATGTGATGCCTGGTGCTGTGGCTACCGTTTTGTGACCACGAGGGCGGCTAAGCCAGCGTGCTGAAGATGGCAGTGCAAACAGATGGAAAGACCTAGGTCTTTAGGGATGTTGTCGAGCCACTGAGCTAGTCCACCCTGGAGACACTCTGCCCCTTTCCTTCAAGGAATAAGCTACATTTGCGGCCAAAGGACAGCTCTACTCAGTCAGCCTCCCATGGTTCCTTGCATATTGCCGGGATATGAGAACCACACTTCAGGAAAGACTGGGCGACACGGAGTCCTAGTCACTTCACTGACATGTGTCCGGGCTCGAGCTCCCTTCCGCTCCCAGAGTCAGTCTGCCCGGGCAGGGTCACTGTCTTTCTGTGCCCCACAGCACCTCGAGCAGAGTTGGGCACACGCTGTAAAAACCTTCATTCAGGAAGAGCTCCTGAAAGGACACGAGCGAGGGCACCTCAAAAAGCAGAAAGGTCTCATCGGGGAAATTCTAGTGAATGGAGAGGTCGGTGGTGTCAAAATTGTAGGAGTGGGAGGAAAACAAGGCTAGCAGTCCCCGCAGCTTGGTGCAAATTCTGGCTTGTCCACATCACAGGCTCACTTCTGCTCAGATACCCACCTCTTCAGACAAGGTCCAAAGACCAAAGGAAACTAGACGAGCCGCCCAGCACAGTAAGCACATGCCTCGTGGGACCAGTTGAATTTAGTTAAGTAAAATTAAAATTTAGTTTGTTAGTCACACCGGCCACATTTCAATGGCTCAGGGTCACGTGGAGCTACCATGCTGGACAGCACAGATCTAGAACATTCCATTATCTCAGAAAGTTCTTTGGGCAGCGATGACCTCGGTTTAGGGAAAGTCACAGGACACAAGTCTGGCCAAAGAGACATGAGGGGAAGCTGGCTAGGGATTTCTGGGAATGGTCCCCTTATTCAAAAAAGGCCCCGCGGGAAGAGGGTCTTTTCTGCAGGCTGACGGGACAGGTGGAGCCACAGCCACTACTTTGCAGCCGGGAAAGGAACTAATCCGAGAGGGAAGTCACGTCAAGGGTGGTGTATTCGCCTCCTGGGGAGGCCGTAACAGGGCACCACAGACTGGGCGGCTCGCAACAACAGAAGCACGTGCCCTCAGAGTCTGGAGACCAGAGGCCTGACATCCAAGTGGTGCAGAGTGCTTCCCTCCGGGGGCTCCGGGGAGGGTCCTTGCCGCTGTCCAGCCCCTGGTGTAGCCAGGTCACTCCAATCTCCGCCTCCCTCGTGTGGCCTCCTCCTCCGGCCCTCACGCGGCTCTCAAGGACACCGGTCACCGATTCAGGGCCCACCCTCCTCCAGCATGGCCTCATCCTCGGGTCATACATCTGCAAAGACCCTACTTCCAAACAAGACCGTGTTCTGAGGTTCCAGGTTGACCTGAACACGGGGACACCATTCACCCCAACGCAAGAGAAGAGCCTGAATCCATGATGAGGCCACCAAGCTGCTGAGGTAAGCGCAGCGCCGTCCACCCGGGGTCTCTTCTCACATACGACAATCGACATCTTTTACGTCTAAGCCCCGAGTCAGGGTGTGGTGACACAGCTGAAGGCATCGCAGCTGCCAGGACCCTCACCAGGACAGCGCTCCTGGCAGGTTCCTGGACGTCGCCGTGCCTCGGCTTCCTGATGTATAAAATGGGTGGGAACCCTCAGAGTTGTGAGGATGATCCCCCCCCCCGATCTACACACGGCACTGAACACGGTGCACCTGGAACTCAGATGCCACGTTCCCATCTCTGCTCTCCGGGGCTGGGCCTTCTCATCTCAAACAGGGATCATTCTAGGCTTTTGTGACGGTTCTGTGACGTCAGGGAGGCGAGCCGACTGAAATACTAGCTTCTTCTTGCCGCTACAATAAAAGACTACAAATTTAACATAAACTTATCCCCTTATAGTTCTGGAGTCAGGAGTCGGACCCGGGCCTCCTGGCTAACACCCGGGCGTGGGCAGGGCCGGTTCCCCCGGGGCCCCAGGGAGCCCCGTGTCCCCCTTTTCCGGCTGCCAGAGGTGCCGCATCCTGGGCCCGCGGCCCCTCCTCATCCTCACGGCCAGCAGCGCGGGGTCCGCCCGGCTCTCTGCCTCCCTCTCGTGAGGACGCCGGGCCCCCAGGGCCCCCAGGGTCACCCCCGCCTCAGGGGCCTGGACAAGGTCCCCTCTGCTGTGTGAGGGGACACATCTGTAGGTCCCAGGACGGGATGTCTCTGGGGTTGTCAATCTGTCAACTGCCCTAGTATCTGACAGATGGGTGAGTTCAGGCTCTGTGGGAGGGACCTTAGTTCCAGGTCTGGTACTGGATTTTCACTCCGCATCTGTGGACACGCTCTGCCGCGCTGTGCCTCAGTTTCCCAACTTACAAAATGGGAACCATACATCCTCTTCTGCCGTCCCAGGGTCCTAGTGTGAAAGAGTCCTGCTCAGACCAGCCAATCCCGGTGTGACCTGAGGGATGCCTGCCCCCTGCCTTAACCTCATGCCGCTCTGTAAACCAAAAGGCGCTACTTGGCTCTGTGACGTAGACGCGTGGAGAGAGGCTCCCAGGCAAACACGGCGGGGGGCCGAGGCTGTTTCGGACCCCACGGGGCCCTCCGACCGGCCGGGGTCAGGGCCCTTCATCTGTCAGTCGGAGACCCCTCTGGGCTGCATCTCCAACACAGACCCTGTCCCCACCTCTCTCCACCCTCACGTTGCCCGGGTCCAGGTCTTCTCCCCTCACCCCCTCCTGGGTCTCTCTGCTGCCCTTCCAGCCCCCACTCCCACCCCGTTTCCATAGAGCCACCAGAAAGACCCTTTCAAACCCCCAACTCCACCCTGCGACCCCTGCTTAAAACCATCTACAGCCACACTTGCCAGCAAATCTCTTATCTCTCCTTCTCTAAGCCCCATGTAGGTCTCCTGCTGTTACCCAAACACGCCAAACTCATTCCCTGCCACTGGGCCTTTGCACTTGCTTTGCCCCTGCCTGGAACTCTCTTTCCCAAGTTATTTCGTGCCTGGGGCCTCACAGCTTCAGGTCTCAGTTTAAATGTCATCTGCCAAGAGACGCCTTCTCCTTAATGCCCCTGCTGAGGTGACCACCCAGTCTCTCACTCTGGTACTTTCGTTCCTGCATCGTAATTTAGCACCTGCCTGCACCTTCCATTTATGTGTTCTCTTGCTTAGTTACTGTCAGTGTCTCCCTCTAGAATCTAAGCCCTGTAAGGGCAGGCACCAGATCTTCCCCATTTCCGACCAGATTGTCAGTGCCTGGCAGGGTGGGCATGCATTAAATACCTGCTGCATTGACAGAAATGTCATGATCACTGGAAGAACCCAACACCCCGCACCCCACAACGCAAGCATCTGAACTCTGAACATCCTACACGCCTGCCCTCACAGCCAGTGGGCAGACACAGCTCCCCTGTCAAGTCCGCAGCACTACCCACAGACACTCTTGCTACAAAGCCACTTCTGAATCCAGTCAAGCCTGTGGACCCACTGCCAGGACTCAGGAAGGGAAAGGGCAAAGAACCCAGTTAAAAGACGCCGTGAGAAAAGAGATCCAGAATGTGGGGCGGTCCACAGCCTCAACAACTCCACGTTGGGCCTGAGGCTCTACACATCTAACAGGCCCCCCTGGGATGTGATGTCGCACACCTGGCCCCACGTGGAGGGAGTGTCTGGGACATCGAGAACGTCCACCCTATCGGGGGCACAGTCCTCTCCTGGGGCCGGCCCTATCAAAGTACCACAAACTGGGCCACTTACAACAACAGAAACATACATGCTCCCAGTTCTGGAGGCCCAGAAGTCTGAGAACAAGGTGGAGGCAGGGCCGCACTCCGTCTGCAGGCTCCAGGGGAGGGTCCTTCCTGCCTCCTCCAGCTCCCGGTGGCGGCGAGCCACAACCCTTGGTGCCCCCAGGACTGTGGCTGCATCACCCCAGCCTCTGCCTCCGTCCTCCGTGGCTTCTCCCTGTGCGTCTGTGTCCTTATGCCCTCTTCTCATAAACACACCAACCATTACATTAGGGCCACCCTCCAGGATGACCTCATCTTAACGTGATTGCTTCTACAAAGACCCTATTCCTAAATAAGGCTGCATTCGCGGGTCCCCACGGACATGAATTTAGCGGGAGACACTACTCAGCCCAGTCCTGGGAGAGGTGCTGGACACGGTTGTAAAGGAAATGGACAGATAACCAAATGCAATCACATTAACTTCCAGGCTCCTGGTCCCCAAAGGCCAACTGACGGGGTGTGAATGACTACCAGTTTGATGACACTTCGGGATCTCTGGTAATTTCCCAGACGTAACCATGAGCTGTGCGTGTGCAGGAGGATGGCTATCTAGGGAGACGCGTGCGGGACATCTCACAGCAAGCGTCACACTCGGCCGCTTACTTCCTTCTGCTTCGTGGAAAACTACACGCCAGGATAGGTATTTTGAGTGGAGAGGCGAAAATGTTGACCGTCGTAGGTGCAGGTACACAGGGGCTGTTCCGTGCGTTTGCAAGGTTCCCAGTAAAGCACCAGGATAAAAGAGGGCCCCTCTCTTTACACCGCAGCGCGAGTCCCCTAGTCCCACTGCGGTCTGGCTGGGCGCGGCCGGGTCCGGATACCCCTTCCCCGGGCCCCCCACCTGGGCCAAGGCCTCTGCAGGTTTCGATTCCGCCGTCCGAGAAAGAGCTTTGAACGGGCTCGGGCGGTAGGACGCGACCACCCGCGACCGCGCTCCGCAGACCCCCGCTCCCGGCGCCAAAGGGAGCGCGTCCACCCTACACAAGCGGGCGCCAACGGAGCGGGAGCGCGTTCACCCTGCGCATGCGTGTCCCCCACCCACCTGCCTCCCTCGCCCCGCCCCTCCCCACGTGACGCCGTGGGAACACCGAGCCCGGAGCCTCCCGGTTGGGGGCGGCCGGCGCAGAGCCGGCTGGAGGTGGGGGTCCGGGGTGGCAGGGAGAGGAGGGACGAGGGGGCAGAGGGGTCCGAGGGTCCAAGAGTGGGAAGTGGGGGAGGGGCGCCCCCAGCTGGGGTCCGGGGGAGGTGTGGTCCGCGGGATCCCGGCCGGCGCACTCACCCGCACGATGTAGGAGACCCCGGGCCCCAGGACCCTGGCGTCTGGGTGCAGCCAGCCGTGCGCCGGCTTGTGGATGAAGCTGCCTTTGCGGATCCACTCGTCGGCGCTGGCGTCCGCGGGCCCGGCCGCCCCCCGCGCGCCCCGCGGGCCCCTGCCCCCGGCGGCCCGGCAGCGGCTGAGCGCCGGCAGCGGACAGGGCGCGGCGCAGCGCGGCTCGCAGGCGCCCAGGACCGCGGCCGCCAGCGCAGGGACGCTGGCCGGACCGGCCGGCTCGGACTGGGAGTCGGCGGCCCCCGCGCCCCCGGCCGCCCGAGCTGCCGCGGGGCCCCGGCCCAGGAAGCCCGCGGGGGCAGCGAACTTCCACTGCGGCATGCGCGGCAGCAGCGCGCAGAAGGTGGTGGGCGCCTCGGGCTCCGGGGGCGCGGGGGGCGCGGGGGGCGTGCGCCCGCCCGGACCCTGCGTCATGGCCGCGGTCGCCCGACCGAGCCCGACCGGGCGCTGCGCCTGGCGCGGAGGAGGCCCTCCCCTCCGTCCCGCTCCCTCCCGCTCCCTCCCCGCCCCCGGCCCGGTGATGTCATCCGCCCGGCCCAGCGCGCAGCCGCGGGGGGCTGCGCCCCTGGGACCCGGGCCCTGGGCGTCCCGGCGCCTGCGGAGAGGCTGGGGAAACTGAGGCCCAGAGAGGGCACGGACCCTGCCTGGGATCCGCCAGCCAGCGAGGGAGCGATGTTTCCAACCCAAGACCCGGACAGCGACCCCAGCGTGGCCCCTCCACCCGTTGTCCAAATTCCTAGAAGGACCGAGGTGGGAGAGACTTGGAAATCACTTGTCTTCTCCCGGTTTTGACCGATGGGAAAACTGAGGCCTGCGGAGGGGTGGGGACGCGGTCAGAGGAGAAAGCCCCAAACCCTAACCCCAACCGCTGTTCCAGCTGCAAAGTACTTGAAAATCACGCCCTGCCCTGTGTCCTGATGGGGAAGCTGAGACCCAGAGAGGGGCACGCGACGGCCGCTCGTACTCGGAAGTGTGAATTGGGCCAGCTGGGTCTGGGAGGGGGGACTCAGGACGAAGCCGAGGCCCCCCTTCTGCCGCTTCCCCGTGGGCTTCACTTTCCAAGGCTGTAAGCCGGGGACGCGGGGCTGGAGGGTCACGGGCTCCTCCTCCATTTCTGGGGAGCTCTGTCCCGCAGCGACCCAGCTGAACTCGTGGGCCTCAGCCTCGCAGGCGGGCCCGCCCTTCGGTCCCCAACCTCTCTGTCCCCCACCCAGACCTGAAAGGGTGATTCTTTCTGTACTGGGGATCAGGGATGCCACGGTCACCCCAGGCCTCTTGGCCTCTCTTGACAGACCTTCCTTCCCCTCCCCCGGCTGGGGTGGGGCTGACTGCCGGGAAACAATGGGAGGGGGCCGGGCGCGCGCGCAGGTGGAGGAGGGGTGAGGCTGTCTGGAGCCCGATCGATAAATCAGAGAAATGAGATCACAGACTGGCGGTCGCCGCGGAGCTCGTGGAGGAGGAGGCGAAGCGGAGGAGGGACACGCAGCCGATTGGCCGGCGTTGGGGTGGGGGTCGGGGATGCTGCCCCAAGCCTGTGTGTCTCACACTGGGACGCTCTTGTGCAGGGTCGGGATGAGCCCCCATAGAGCGGGCGTGGCCTCTGGGTCTGCTGGTGGACCCGGGGGGGGGAGGGGGGGGGGACGACGACGTTTGTCTGGGTCTGGAGCCCCCGTCTGGACGTGTTTGTGTCTATTATTGTCTGCATACATGTGGGACTGTGTGGGAGTGTATATTGAGTGCAAGTTTGAACATGCGTGTGAGGAAGGCACCTGGGTTCCCCTGAGGGGTGTGTGTGTGTGTGTGTGTGTGTGTGTGTGTGTGTGTGTGTGTTAGGGGTCCTGGTGTGTGTCCACCTAGTCAGTTAAAGGGGTGTGTGTTCAAGATTGGCATCCCTGGACTGGGAGAAAGGGACAGAGCAGAGGTCATGCATGTCAGGACCCTTCTGTGTCAAGCCTGAGGTGCAGCCCTGGGGCCCCCTCCTTGGGGAGACATGGTGGCAGTCTGTCCCTCCCAGGCTCCTGGGTTAGGGTCTTCCTGGGTCAAGGATTTATAAGGCCTGGGCTTTCACACAGGAGGCTCAGTCACATGACACCACCCCTGTGTGTCCTTCCTGTCACTAGCAAAGAATGGCAGGAACAGAGCCCAATGGCCAGGATTCGGATCCTGGCATTAGGGGGACACGAGGGCTCATAGTGTGTCCTCAGGCAAGTGTCCAATCTCTCCAAAGCCCCATTTTCTCTCAGTGAACATCACCTGCCGCCCGATTGCTGTGAAGCTTAGACGATCTTCATCAATATCTGAAACACGGTAGGCACCTACTGATGATGGATATTAGAATATATTAAACTCCTATACATCTTTCAAAACCCAGCTTCAATGTCCTCTTTTCCAAGAAGCCTCCCTGACTTCCCCCATTCAAAGCCCGGGTCTGCCTCTGGCCTTACCCAGCCCTGGATCCCTCCTGTGGTTCCATCCAGGCCCCGGGGGCTTTAGAATTGGGGGTCTGGATCTCAAGGGCACAGTTAAGTCTCTTTGCTTTGACATGGACAGTGGGTTAAATGAGCTCATATGTGTGATTCTGACAGCTCTGGTGCCACAGAGATTTATTGGCAAGCAGCTAGAGAGAGAGGGATCAGGCTGCTTCCAGCCTGATTTGGGGGCTGGGACCAGGGGCAGGCAGCTGGCTGTGCATCCACGAGAAGCAGAGAAGAGCCCAAGTTTAGCAGAAACGTGAACTGTGCCAGGGACCCAGGCCCTAGCAGGGTGGACACTGAGCTCTAGGACACAAAGCTCCGCTGGCCGCTGGGCAGGGCTGCAGTTGTCCCTTTCTCTGCGTGGCCTGACTTAACCTGCTGTGACCGGGAGGAAGAAACTGGGGCACTGGAAGGAAGCTCGCCCTGCACGGAGCCACGGGGTCACAGCCCCCAGGGACCAAAGGAAGCAGGGGACCTAGAAGGACCTCAGAGTTCAAAAAAAGGAAGGCAAGATGTGTCTTCTCCACAGCCAGGCCCAGGAGGGGCCTGCCCACACCCCGTGTGACAACACAGGTAAACTGGGTTGGTCCCGGGGCAGCCGGGAATCCTAACCCCAAAGGTGTCAGGGCATGGTGTCCACAACCATGGTGGGAGCGCGTTTGGAGTGGCGGATGCCCATGGTGAACGCTGGCGCCCGGGCTTTGGTCATGGTGACCTGCTCAGGGCTGTGGGTGCCAGGGCCAGGAGTCTCCTCTGGGGGCCGGGGGGCACGGGGCCGGCCCAACATGGTGAAGGCGGGCTGGCGCTGACGGTAGGTGTTCGGGTCGGGGCTCTCGTACTGGCCCGGGCCTGGGATCTCAGCAGGGTCCTGAGGGGGACGGGCGGGGGGCGTGCGGCCCACCACTGTGTAGCTGGGGCTGCTGGGCTTAATGAATATCTGGGAACCCCAGAGGGAGGGCAGGGTATAGGTGTTAGGAGCAGGGGTGGAGGTGTCCTGGAGCTGTGGGCGCAGGCGGGAGCCCAGGGTGAAAGCTGGGGGTGTCCGCTGGTGCACAGGGGCCACCTTCTCTGGGCTGTAGGCCCCTGGGCCTGGTGTCACCTCCAGACCTGTGAGAATGGGGCAGGAGGGTTGATTGGAGTCCTCACCAGCTCAAAGACCTTGCATGGCCTCCCACTGCCCCTACACATCCTGGAGCTCACAGCACTTGTCAGGCAGCCCCAAGGTGTCTCTGCTGCTTCCCAGACCCCCCCCCCACACACACACACACTACCTGTTGTCTTTCAAGCCTCCAGGCCTTTGCCCATGCTCAACCCTCTGCCCCGCATACCTTCCGTTTTCCCATTCCCACCCCCCAGGGGCTGCTCCTCACCCTTCCAGACAGCCCCACAGCCCCCTCCTCCCTGCAGCCTTCCCCACTCCCTCCTCCTAGGCAGGCCCTCACAGCCCTTCCAAGGGCCCTCCAGGGTCTTCCCCTCCAGACATGGGCACAGTGAGGTGGGATGGTCTCCATGTAGGCCTAACTCCATCACCAGACTGGGGTCTCATAAAAAGCAAGGGCAACTCCTCAGCTTAATACATGTTTGGATGAGTGAGTAGAAGGATGGGAGGTGAGTGATTGAATGGGGAGTGGATGAGTAGATGAATGGATCCATGGATATACAGATAGAGGGATTAAGAGCTGACTTGTGGGTGGCTAGATGGATGGATGATTGGGTGGATGATAAATGGGTTGATGGATTGTGAATGGAAAGATCATGGTGGATGGATCAGTGGATGGATGGAAGGATGGACAGATGGGTGGATGGATGGTTGGATGGAAGGAAGGGTGAGTGGCTGGTGGGTGAATGGATGGATGGACGGATGGATGGATGGATGGATGGATGGATGGACTCATGGTTGGATGGATGGATGGACAGACGGACAGAAGGATGGATGGATGGATGAATGGATGGAAGGAAAGGTGGCTGTCTGGTGGGTGGGTGGGTGGATGGATGGATGGAAGGATGGTTGGATGGATGGATGGATGGATGGGTGGGTGGATGGACGGATGGATGGAAGGAAGGGTGGGTGGATGGATGGATGGAAGGAAGGGTGGGTGGGTGGATGGACGGATGGAAGGATGGTTGGATGGATGGATGGACAGATGAACAGACAGATGGATGGAAGGAAGGGTGGCTGTCTGGTGGGTGAATGGATAGATGGAAGGATGGTTGGATGGATGGAAGGAAGGGTGGGTGGATGGATGTATGGAAGGAAGGGTGGGTGGGTGGATGGATGGATGGATGGTTGGATGAATGGATGGGTGGATGGACAGATGGACGGATGGATGGATGGATGGAAGGAAGGGTGGGTGGCTGGTGGGTGAATGGATGGATGGACAGATGGAAGGATAATTGGATGGATGGATGGATGGATGGATGGATGGATGGATAGAAAGGTGGCTGGGTGGGTGGGTGGATGGATGGATGGATGGATGGATGGATGGATGGATGGATAGAAAGGTGGCTGGGTGGGTGGGTGGATGGATGGATGGATGGATGGAAGGATGGTTGGATGGGTGGATGGACGGATGGATGGAAGGATGGTTGGGTGGATGGATGGATGGATGGATGGATGGATGGAAGGATGGTTGGATGAATGGATGGACGGATGGACGGATGGATGGATGGATGGAAGGAAGGGTGGGTGGCTGGTGGGTGAATGGATGGATGGACAGATGGAAGGATAATTGGATGGATGGATGGAAGGATGGATGGATGGATGGATGGATGGATGGATGGATAGAAAGGTGGCTGGGTGGGTGGATGGATGGATGGAAGGATGGGTGGATGGGTGGATGGACAGATGGATGGAAGGAAGGGTGGGTGGCTGGTGGGTGAATGGATGGATGGACAGACGGAAGGATAATTGGATGGATGGATGGATCGATGGATGGATGGATGGATGGAAAGGTGGCTGGGTGGGTGGATGGATGGATGGACAGTTGGATGGATGGATGGATCAGTGGATCAACAGATGGACTGGATGATGAGCAGTGGGTTCATGGATAGGTTGGTGAGTAGATAGATGGGTGAATGGATGGATAGATGAACTGATTGATCAGTGAGTAGATGAGCAAATGGGTGACAGGTCAAAAGAGGAAAGGGTGGATGGGAGACTGGAATCAGGTTATTAAATTCGGCACTTAAGGTGGAAGTGAGTTTTTTGGAGTCTGTGGAGGGAATTGCCACATTTGCCACAGTCCCCACTGTGCCCTGTCATCCCCTGATGTCACGGATGAGCCCCAGATGCCCTCTTGGCACCATATGTACACAGGGTCACTGTCACCCTGGCCCACTTCCTCATTCCGGTTCTCGGGGCCCCCAGCCCCTCCTTGGAGTCCCTTGATTTGTCATTCCAAAGACACCGAAATTCTAAGAGCCTGATGATGGGAGGAGGAGAGGACAGAGGTGGGAGCCTGAATGGGTGGGGTCCTTGTGGGGAAGCATTGATCAGATACTCACCCCGAGACTTGCCCCGGCCCTGCATGGAGTAAGCAGGGGTGCAGCTTCGGCCAAACCGGGTGACTTTTGGGTCCAAAGAGTAGACTGGCCCAGGGCTGACGTCCTGTGGAGACACTGGGGAGAGGAGCCCCCGGTCCTAATGGCACCTCTGATGGCCCCACCGACCCCGCTCAGTGCCCCTGGTCGGCCCCACCCCCAGCCCCATCTTGGAGAGCAGGGACCTTAGACCACTGACCTGGGGGCCCCGGGTACCTGCTTTGACTTCGTCTGACGAGCACATCAGTGCCCTTGTGATCACAGCTGTGCCCCCCTCGACCTCTCTTCTGCCGCAGACTAGGAAACCAGCTGGTGGGTGGGTCAGGACTGTGCCACAGTAAGAGTAACTAGGCTCTGAGGAGGGCCCTTTGCATGCTTGGGCTTGTCATGGGGCATGCCTAAGGGGGCCTTGAGTCGGACCTCGGGGGTCTCAGCAGGGCCTCCGTGAGCTTTGTCTGTGGGCAGGCCATCTCCCTGTCTCTGCCTCTGTTTCCCCACTGGCGGGGTGAGTGAGGAGATTGAAAGCTGAGAGGGTCCATGGAGGGCAGCCTGGCACAGGGCACTTCCCTGCTGGGGCCAGTCACTGGGGCCAGTGCTGTCACTGCCGCTTCCAAGCCATTCGGGCATAAATGCACGCGCATCGGTGTGTGGCGTGTGGGACATACACTCACTGGCTAGCGGCTCTGTGTGCATGCGGCACACACACGCAGGGAGCACCTTTGCTGACAAAGGAAGGGCGTCCCTCCCCTCATCAAGGCCTCTGCCTGGGCTGTCCTTCCTGGGCCTCTTGTCTCCTGAGGCTCCATGGAACTCCTCCTTCTGCAAGCCCAGACCGTAGGCCTCCTCCTCCAAGAAGTCTTCCCTGGGCATTAGCAAAGTCTACACTGGCCACCACTCACCCTCAACTCCCCAATCTGTCCCTCTGCCCCAGAGTGTGTCCTGTGACAAGGACAGAACCTGGGAACCCAGGTCGCCCCGGGCCACAGGCCAAGTTCTTAACCCTTCTGGTGATAGATGTGATGCTCATTCCCTTCTTTGCCTTCCTGGGGACCCCTTGGAGTTGCCTGAGTTGGGTTTCAGTTTGGTTTGGGGTTTTTGCTGATTCTGAAGATGTCAGCCGCCCCCTCCCCACGTGCCTTCGTCTAGGTGAATCAAAGTCCTCATTCAGGGCCCTCCCCACCCAGGTGCACTTGGGACCTCAGAGCAGCTCTAGAAAATGGGGTGATGGAATTTGTGGGCATTCATATGAAGGGCACAGTCTTGCTAGAACGTGACGGTGACACTGCCAATAGGCGTGGACGGCGTGCTGGGGCCAGGGCCACCCACATTAACAGCATCGATGCCCGTGACGTTCACTCACATCCTGACGCCGTCAGTCCAGCCGGGAGAAGGGTGCACCACGCGGAGGCGAGGACCCCGCTGACGGGGCCAGCCCCACCGCCCGCTGCCTGCCCAACAGCAGGAATTGTCACCCTGTCCTCTCCACAGCTGCCTGTGAGGGGCCTCGTCTTGCCGACAGAGAAACCCCTCCGCACCCACTTCTACTGAGCACTGTGCAGATCCGCAGACTGTGGGAGCTACTCGTGACGGATGTTTGTTTAACCCCGAGGACAGCTCTGTGAGGAGCGTGGCACCACTCCTCACAGAGAAGGAGACGAGGGCACAGAGCGGTTAGGACGCTGGTCCGAAGTCCAGGGGTCTGCAGCGGCCCAAAGACACACTCGGGCCCTAAGCACCACGCCCTGCTGTCTTCTGCCTACCAGGACGCAGCTTCTCCAGGCTCCCCCAGCAAGCTGCCTGCCTCCCTCGGGGGGGCCTGAGGGGACACAGGGGGCTTGGGAGGCCCCCGCCCCCACCCGCACCCCCTGCTGGCCTTACCTGGGCTGGGCCTCCGGAAGAGTGAGTAGGCGGGACTGACCACCCTGGTGCAGTCGTGCTTGACGTAGCCCACGGTGGACGGCAGGACATACAGGCCCGGTCCGGAGCCTGCGACCGAAGCCCTCAGGTGAGGGCCTGGGGCCGGACACCCTGAGACTTGGGGGAGAACCCGGGGCCCAGCCCCTGAGCCCCCGCCTGGGCTCCCAACCACCCTCCGTGGCACGTGGAGGTGGGGGAGCTGCCCCCACTGGAGGGGGAAAAGTGAGGGAGGGGCATTGTGAGTCACATCTGAGTCAAAGGTAGGAGGGGCTGCAGGCCCAGACAGAGAGACGCTGTCACATTGGGGAAACTGAGGCCCAGACAGAGATACACTGTCACATTGGGGAAACTGAGGCCCAGACACGGGGATACACTCTCACGTAGGGGAAACTGAGGCCCAGACACAGAGATACACTGTCACGTGGGGAAACTGAGGCCCAGACACAGGGATACACTGTCACGTTGGGGAAACTGAGGCCCAGACACGGGGATACACTCTCACGTAGGGGAAACTGAGGCCCAGACACGGAGATACACTGTCACGTAGGGGAAACTGTGGCCCAGACACGGAGATACACTGTCACATGGGGAAACTGAGGCCCAGACACAGAGATACACTGTCACATTGGGGAAACTGAGGCCCAGACACGGAGATACACTGTCACGTTGGGGAAACTGAGGCCCAGACACGGGGATACACTGTCATGTTGGGGAAACTGAGGCCCAGACATGGGGATACACTGTCACGTTGGGGAAACTGAGGCCCAGACACAGAGATACACTGTCACGTTGGGGAAACTGAGGCCCAGACACAGAGATACACTGTCACGTGGGGAAACTGAGGCCCAGACAGAGATACACTGTCACATTGGGGAAACTGAGGCCCAGACACGGGGATAGACTCTCACGTAGGGGAAACTGAGGCCCAGACACAGAGATACACTGTCACGTGGGGAAACTGAGGCCCAGACACAGGGATACATTGTCACGTTGGGGAAACTGAGGCCCAGACACGGGGATACACTCTCACGTAGGGGAAACTGAGGCCCAGACACGGAGATACACTGTCACGTGGGGAAACTGAGGCCCAGACATGGGGATACACTCTCACGTAGGGGAAACTGAGGCCCAGACACGGAGATACACTGTCACGTGGGGAAACTGAGGCCCAGACACGGAGATACACTGTCACATTGGGGAAACTGAGGCCCAGACACGGGGATACACTCTCACGTAGGGGAAACTGAGGCCCAGACACAGAGATACACTGTCACGTGGGGAAACTGAGGCCCAGACACAGGGATACACTGTCACATTGGGGAAACTGAGGCCCAGACACGGGGATACACTGTCACGTGGGGAAACTGAGGCCCAGACACAGAGATACACTGTCACGTTGGGGAAACTGAGGCCCAGACACAGAGATACACTGTCACATTGGGGAAACTGAGGCCCAGACACAGGGATACACTCTCACGTAGGGGAAACTGAGGCCCAGACACAGGGATACACTGTCACGTTGGGGAAACTGAGGCCCAGACACAGAGATACACTATCACATTGGGGAAACTGAGGCCCAGACACGGGGATACACTGTCACGTGGGGAAACTGAGGGCCAGACACAGAGATACACTGTCACGTGGGGAAACTGAGGCCCAGACATGGGGATACACTGTCACGTGGGGAAACTGAGGCCCAGACACAGAGATACACTGTCACGTGGGGAAACTGAGGCCCAGACAGAGGTACACTGTCACGTTGGGGAAACTGAGGCCCCAACAGAGACACCCCACCACAACTGCAGTGCTTGGTGTCCTCAGCAAGAATGTCAGGGCCACGGAGCTTAACTCCTGCTGTCTTGCTACACACAGATAAATGAGGCAGGGGCCTCGACCCTCACTGAGAATGCACAGCGTCAGAACCAGAGTGCCCGTGGCCCCTGCAGAGTGTCCAGGTCTCAAGCCTCCACACCCGCCCGTTCTCTCCTTGCCGCTTTACGCTGTCGAAGGCACTTATCACTAATATGCTACAAATTCTGCTTATTGGTTTTGCCTTGTGTGTGTCTCCCCCACAGACCTTTGCTGCTCTGTCACTGCTGTAGCATCAGCCCCTGCAAGGGTGCCTGGCCCATAAAATGCTCAGTCCTTGCCGGGTGGAGGGCTGCACAAGAGCCAACAGAAATGCTATGTTCACACCCATTCCGCTGGGAGGAAAACTGAGGTTTGGGGAGGAGCAGGGAGTCATCAGAGCCTCCCCCCTCCAGGTGGCTCCCAGAATATTCTAGAAGCCCCAGCACAGCTGGGGAGAATAGAGGACGAGATCCCACCACCATGGCCTCCCTCCCCCACAGTTGGTGCGTACCGTTCTCCGAGGTGGCCGTCCCACAGGACTTCCTCAAGCCGGTCTGAACACTCTGGCACTCAGTGGTCAGCCGTGGAGCAGGGTTGCAGCCAAGGGTCCCCATGGTGAGCAGGGGAGGTGGCTGCACGAGGCACAGGGGCCGGGCAGGTCCTGCGCCTGGTGTTTTCTCCTCAGCTGCAGCGGCTCCGGGCCGCAGGTCAGGTACTGTCCTCAGTCCTTGCAGCCTGTGCTGGTGTCGGCAGAGCCCCAGCCTCACCACACCCCCCCCTGGGGACGGCACAGACAGTCCCTTGTCCCGCAGCACAGAGTCTTGGGGCCCCGGCCCTAGCAGGCTGGTCGGCGGACGTTGGCCTGGAAGTGAGGCCAGGATCAAGTGTCGGCCCGGTGGCTGGATGGTCCAGGGAAGAATCCGGTGTCAGCAGAGCAGGTCCCCGGGGAGCCGCCAAGCTGGGCAGCCGGGGCCAGAGAAGGCTCCAGGGAGCCAGAGCCACAAACACAACACCTACAGCCATGTAGCAGAAGGGACTGGTGAGGTCATGGGCGGTGTGGCCCCATTTCTACAGCTGGGGAAACTGAGACGCAGCCCAAGGTCGTACAGTGAGTTTACCACTCTGGGGGTTGCAACTTTAGGCCAAGAAGCCTGCCTGCATTCCTCCTTCCTTCTTGCCTTCATCCAATAAGCACCTATTGAGCACCTACTGCATACAGGTTCTGTTTGGGTTGGTGGGGATACAACAGGAATACACAGACAAGAAGGTAGTGTTCTCAGGAGAGGACAAAGCACATAGTATATATAAACACAGAGTAATATAAATAAGCACATAGTATATAAGAAGGCGTCAAATGTGCTAGAAAACAGGGGCGCCTGGGCGCTCAGTCGGTTGAGTGTCAGACTTCGACTCAGGTCATGATCTCGCGGTTTGTGGATTCGAGCCCCGTGTCGGGATCTGCGCTGACAGCTCAGAGCCTGGAGCCTGCCTCAGACTCTGTGTCTCCCTCTCTCTCTGCCCCTCCCCCACCCCCGCATACGTGTGCACCCACACGTGCTCTCTCTCAAAATAAATAAACTATTTTAAAAAATGGAAGAGAGGCATTACTACAGACCCCACACATTAAAGGGATAGCATGGTCTGTGTGAAGCCACCAGAAAATTCCCATGTGCTCAGGCACTTCATGTGCCTCGTGTTGTTTAATTATCTCAGCATCTCACTGACGGAAATGCAGCTGCTAAAACCTCACCTGTGGTTACAGGTGGGGAAACTGAGGCTCAGAGTTCAGGTCCCTGAGTAACATCAGCAGAGCCAGGAGTTGAATCCAGGGCTCTCTGACTCAGATTTTAGCTCGAGGGTCCAGGTCTTCTCCCAGACTGCAACCCCAGCTCAGCCTTCTGGGAGTGCTGGGGGTCCACTGCCAGCCCTCCCTGGCACTCGAGGCCCCACGGGGCCCAGTCTTGCCCCCTCTGCCCTCGCCCCCTCTCCTCTGGCCACAGTAGCAACCTCCCAGTCCTTAAAGCCACTCAAGCCAGTTCCCACCTCAGGGTGCTTACCTGGGCTCCCTTCACCTGGGGAGACTCGGCCAACAAATCAGCCCATAACCAGTCCCATCCTCAGTAACCTGTGGGCCCCCAAAGTACACAAGCCATTGCTTCCTTCCAGAAGCAGCACAAACTCCAGAGCTGTGACCAGAACTGGGCACTGAGGATGGAGATGGGAGATAGACACCCCTACCTCCTCCTCTCCCTCCTGGCAGAGTCTCTGATTGACCCAAGCTGGCCAGAAGTGCAGGATACGGCCGCTGGGGTCAGCCTCAAGGACCCTAGGCCAGGCAGAGAAAGAACCAGCGTGCCGGCCGGAGGACAGTCCTTCATCCAGGTGCTAGCTGGGACTCAGCCCCAGCTGCCTTAGTTTCCCCACTGTGACATAGGAAGGAGCCAAGAGCGAGTGTGGGGTGGGGAACAGACTGGAATGATTGCCTGAGCCTGAAAGGGAGGTTTTGGGGGCCTCAAGTTCCAGCAACATCACCAGACTGAGCTTAGGCACCCCAGCCGGCCTCGATCCATGACCACTCGGCTCCTCCAGCTCTCACTTTCAGCTCAGAACCCGCACAACTGCCAGGTAACAGCATGTGAATGAGAAGCTAATTAATTCTAAGCCCATGCACATGAGCCACGTTTTTAATCCAATGTATTCACTGGCAGAAAAGAGCAGATCAGCAAACTGAAACAAGGAAGCCCGGACTGGGATGGGGCACGGGGCTCTGCCCTGGCAACACGGCGCCGCGTGGGGCCGCGTAAGGCCGCGTAAGGCCGCGGGCCTCAGTGCCTCGGAGGAGGCTGCAGGGTCTGAGCGCATAAGGGTTAACCCGACCTTTACCCATCTGTGTGCCCACCGCGTGCAGGCGCTGTTCAGGTGCTGGGAAAAGACGTGTGCACAAAACACACAAACTCCCTTCCTCACCCTTTTGTTGAAAGAAGCAAACAAGTGAGTTACACTGCTTTAGAAGGCAAAGCAGTGCCGTGGAGCAAAACCAAGGCTGGGGCGCCCCGGGGGGGCTCCGCCGGTTAGGCGGCCCACTTGGGCTCAGGTCGTGATCTCACGGTCCGTGAGTTCAAGCCCCGCGTCCGGCTCTGTGCTGACAGCTCAGAGCCTGGAGCTGCTTCGGATCCTGTGTCTCCCTCTCTCTCTGCCCCTCCCCCACTCAAGCTCTGTCTTTGTCTCTCTCCAAAATAAATAAACATGGAAAGAAAGAAAGAAAAGAAGGAAGGAAGGAAGGAAGGAAGGAAGGAAGGAAGGAAGGAAGGAAGAAAGAAAGAAGGAAAGAAAGAAAGAAAGAAAGAAGGAAGGAAAGAAAGAAAGACAGGAAGAAAGAAAAAGAAAACCAAGGGTAAGGAGAGGTTGGAGGTGTGGAGAGTTTCCAGTCTGACATGAAGTGGTCACTGAGAAGGTGACATTCACGCAGAGACTTGAAGGAGGTTGGGGGTGGAGGGGGCGGTCTGGGGAGAAGACACAGCAGGCAGAGGCACAGCGGGTACAAAGGGTCTGAGCCTCGAGTGCACCGGGCGTCTGGCAGGAGCAGCGAGGAGGCCCGTGGTGAGTGGAACCGAACGAGCGATGGGGAGAGAGGGAGCGGGCCGTGCAGGGTCCCTGGGGAGGCACCGCGGAGCCCCCGAGGGCCGCGGGCAGAGCTGGCACCTGCTCGAGCCGGTGCTCACCGGCGCCCTCTGGCGGCCGCGGGGAAACAGACCGTGAGCGGGGCTCAGGGGAGGGGGCTGGTCCCGGACGGGCGTGGGGAGGTGGGGGGCTTGGTGGGCGGTGGTGGAGGAGGAGGTGAGAAGCAGGTGGGTCCTGGATCTATTTTAAAACTACAAGCAACAGGGTTTGTGGCACATTTGAGGTAGGGGTGAGGGGACCGGAGGTGTTGGGGACGCTCCCTGTTACTAGGAGGGAACACGCAGGGGAGGGGCAGGTTAGGAGAAGGTCTAGAGCTCAGTTTGGGAACTGTGAGGTGTGGACTCTCCGGTGGACAGCCAGCTACGCGGGTCCAGGCTGTTGGCTCTCTGGGCCACATAACAAATCCCCCCCCCCCCCACAACACAGTGGCTCAAAAACACCCACATTTCTTACCTCACAGCTTCTGAAGACAGTCCATAGACAGAGTTGGGTCCTCTGCTCAGGCTGCAGTGCTGCTGTTGGCCAGGGCTGAGGGCTCATCCGGAGGCTCCCCCGGGGAGGGGCCCACGTCCCAGCTCCCCGGGGTTGCTGCAGGATCTGTGGCTGTGGGACTGGGGGGCCCACCTCCAGCTGGCTTCTGGCCAGGTGGCCTCCAAGCGTGGCTGCTTAGTTTCTCAAAGCCCCAAAGGAAAAAGTCTGCGCAACATGCAGGATGGAGCTTATGTCGTTTATAACAGTAACGGGAGCAGGTGTCCCACCCAGGGCCCGGGTTCTTCTTCCCTCTCTCAGCCCATCTCTTCCTGAATCCATCAGATCCTTCTTCAATCACGTATCACTGCCCCCAAATCCCCTCGCGTCCCTTCTTCCCCTGCTACCCGCCTTCTGCACAAGAACAAAATGGTCTTTTGAAGTCAAAAAGTCACCCCGTACCTGTGTCCTGGTCACAAAACATTCCCCAGGCTCCCACCGTGCCATCAACAAATCCAAGCTTCTAACCTTGCCTTTGTTTGGCCGTGAGGGCACAGGCTGCATTTATTGGGCACCTACTACATACCAGCCTCTGTGCAGGTGCAACAACACAGCCCACAAGAAACAGAATGCAAACCACATGTGCAATTTTGAATTTTCTAGCAGCCATGTCAGAAAAAGAAACAAGATCATTTTAACGATACATTTTATTTAACTCAGCATAACCAAAATGTCACTCCAGCATACAAAAGTTGTGCTTGAGACATTTTACGTTCTTCTTTCCTGCTAAGGCTTCAGAACCTAGTGTGTCTTGTGCCCACAGCACATCTCAGCTTGGGGTCCGGATGCTCAGCCACGGTCCAGATGCTCGGTGACCACACGTGGCCACTGTGTGGTCAGCACAGATTTAGAGTGCTTTAGAACCAAGCCCTTAGTCCTGTGGCAGTCGGTCCCCCAGGGGACACTGCAGAATGTCTAGGGGCACCTTCTGTTGCAAAGACTGGGCGGGAAGGGTGCTCCTGACACTTGGGGGTGTGGGAGCCAGGGATGCTGCAGGGGAGACTGATGCAGAGGGCTGCAACCAGCATCTGTCCCCGCAGATCAGGCCCGCCCACACAGCCAGCACTGACATCCCTGGACAGGATGCTTCCTGCCCTCCAGAAGCCCCACCATGCCCCCTTGCACTCCTGTCCTCCCCTCTACCCTGTAACCACCATGGTGACTTCAAAAGCAGGGCTATATTGTCCCCCCCTTTTTTTGCTTTACATAAATGGTAGTGCACTGCGTTCCCGTGAGCCCTCTTTCCCTGGACCTAGTGTGTACGATTCATCCTCTTGCTGGGTTCGACTGTAGACCATTCACTCTCATTACTGGGTGTAATATCCCGTTGCATGAAGACGGCACACTTTATCTGATGAGCTTCTAGGAGGTTTCCCCTTGAGGCTACTGCAGATAATGCCGTTCCCAACATTCCAGGCGGAGGGCACAGCCTGTGCCAAGGCCCTGGGGAATCGCTGGGCCTTTGTGTTGAAGAGCGAGGAAGCTCTTGTGGCTGGACCAGCAGAGCAAGGAGGAGAGGAGGAGAGGGAGGGAAGGGAGGAGGACGGGGTGAGGGGGCAGGTGGTGGACATGGGCTTTTACCCATGTGAGGGAGGTGGGAGCCCTGAAGGGCCCTGGGCAGAGGAGGGGTGAGGTCAGGTGTAAGAGAAAAGAAGCCAAGGCTTCTTTGGACCTGAATCTCCTCAAGAACGGATCTGACCTTAACCCAGACGAGGGGGTCTTATTTCTTTAGTTGTTTATCGCCAGTCTCCCCCACACTCCTCTACGCAACATGCTAGCACACGCACACATGGGCGCGCGCACAGGAAGAGGCGGTAGGAGTCCAGAGCAGGGGCAGAGCAAACACCTTTGACTTGTGGGTGAAGGGGGCTATCACTGACATCGCCACTGCTGTGGGTCTCAGTCCCCACCATTCCCTTCTGGAATCATCTGGAGGCTGAAAGTGGGGCTGCACCGCCAGGAGGCTGGGTCAGTGACTGGCCTGCTGTTCTCTGTCCCTGGCACACGGGTGGCAGCAGGCCAGGTGTTCATGGGCCGCCCCATCCAGCGTTAGCTGCGGCTCTGGCTCCCCAGTTGCCCTGATCTGTCACTCCCCCAGGGCCCTCGCAATTGTCCTCTGTCCTGAGGTCAGCCCCCTGACTCAGACTCACGTGCCTCTGTGGCTGCCTGCCCCTTTGTTCCGAGCGGACTCTAACAAAGAAGACTTGTTCTCCCAAGACAAGAACACAGTGAACCAGGGGAGCCAGGCTCCCCTCCGGTCTCCCTCCAGGAAAGTGGCAGCTCTCCACGTGGGACAGAGCTCTCGGGTTCTGCTGGGTGCCCGGCTGCATGTCTGCCAAGTCTCCATTTTACAGGTGCAAACACTGAGGTTCAGAGGAAGGAAGGGCTGTATTGGGAGGACTGGAGGGCTGGATAGGGGTCCCGGCAGGCTTTCCTGGAGCCTACAAACTCCTACCCGGCCAAGTGCTTTCTCTCCTCTCTGGCTCCATCCATCCCTCTGCTGCAGCCCTCTGCCTTCTTTGCTTTTCTAGAACACACCAGGCAGCTCGAGCCTCAGAGCCTTTGCACTCACTGTACCTTCCACCCGGTACACCCTTTCCCCCATACATGCTTGCTAAGTCTCTGCTCAGACCCCTCCTTGCAGACATCTTCCTCTGACCACCCAGCTCACCACTCTACCGATCCCTCTTCCACCTTACTCGTTTCTTCTCACAGAATTTATCACTAGCTAACACAGTATACCATTCTTCCCACTGCACGGTGTTGGGCTGGAGTTGTGAGAGACGACTGTGCAGCTTGCAGGAGTTTCGTGAGCTGGCTGATGCCATGTGGGTAGTCCTGATGGTGGTTTGATCAGCCACGACGGGATAGCGACACCACAGGAATGAGCATGCGCCACAGAGTTAGGCTTTTTACCCTGTGTCTCCTGCCCCCTCCCCCTTCCATTAGAATGAACGCTCCTTGGGGCAGGGGTCTGCCCACCTTGATTTCTGCTGTCACCCTGGCACCTAGAACAATGCTTGGCATCTAGGAAGCATTCAATGAATACTGGTTGAATTGAGTGACCCTCATCCCTAGCAACTGCTCCCAGACTTTGACATCAGGCCCCCCGTGACAAACCACCCTTCGGCCTGACTCTGGTCTCTGGCACCATTTCGCCAGACTCCGGAAACATCCTCCAACCTTTAGATGACACGCTCGAGTTCCCCAACACCTTGGTCCCAGGGCCGTCGATAAGCCCCCGGCCTCCAGCAACAGGGCTCCTTCTCGCAGAGGGATCCCAGCGCCCCTAGCCGCGATCCCGGCCCCGCGGGGAAGACAGCAGGAACCCCGCGGCCTCGGACTCCGGTCCCAGAGACGCCCCTCTGTGCACTCATGCCGCGCGTAACTATCGAGCGCCTGCTGCCTCCCGGGTTCCGCACGCAGATCCCGGGTTCAGGACCTCTCGCTGCCTCCCCGACACTGGCCCCGCGGCCGCGCGACCGAGACGTCGGGCCGGTGCCCACCCCAGAGGGCTGGGGGCGGGGGGCGAGCACCGCAGCTCCTCGCGCGACCTCGCAAGCAGCCAGGTGCCCACAGCACGCGCCCCTGCCCCCGCGGGTCCGCGGTTCGGAGCCCTGCAGGCGCTGTGCGCGGTGCTTTGTGGGAAACACCGACCGGGGTCCGCGGCATGCCGGGAGTTGTAGTGCGGCAGCGCGGGGCGAGCGCAGGGCCCGCCGGGACTTGTGGGCGGCACCGGGGCCGGAAGGCAGGGTGCGAACGTGCTGCGGGGCCGGAGCGCCGCTGCCGACGACAAGATTCGCGACGTCCCGCTGGCTGAGAAGATCGTCACCGAGGACGGCGGCGCCGAAAGTGCCCGAGCCCCTGCCCAGCCCTGACCCTCGGCGCCGGCCCGATCCGGAACCCTACGCCAACCCTAACCATACTGGGCACCCATAGCCCGTGTGGACGGGCCGGGACTCCAGTCTTAGCCTTGGACGCCGAACCCCCTCCCTTCCCAGAAGCCCCAAAGCCAGCTCGGTCCACCCAGGCCCCTGTCGCAGACACCCGGGCACAGTCCTGCAACCTCAGCTCCCACCTTCCTCGCAGAACCACCTCCATGCTCTGAACTTGGCCCCGCCTCATCACTCAGAACTGCTAGACTCCCGTCCGTGCCATCCGTGGCCTAACTCATGTCGCAGGTGCAGACGCCTGAAAGAAGCTTCCTGGGCAAGAGACCTTCTCTGAAGGGCTCTGGTGTGAGCGCCGACCGTGACCCCCGGCCTCAGCCTAACCCTAACCCCCGCCTCAATCCCTACCCCTCCACCATCGTCACCCATCCAGCATTTCCCAACCTCTGAAGTTCCCAGCACTGCTGGCATTGGGGCTCGATTGTTCTCTGGGCCCCGTGGGGGTGTTGAGCAGTAGCAGCCCCCATCGCCATGCCAGGAGCACCCCCCCCCCCCCACTCCTGACAACCACCTGCCTCTGCTACATATCGCCCAGGATCACCAGGGTAAGAACCACTGTCCTAGTGTGATAAAACACCAGGGGTTCCCGGGTCTTAGCCTGCAGGTAGGTGGAGGAGAGGGGAGCTACCCACCTAACCAAAGGACATTTCCATTCTGTGCCCAAGACAGGCCACAAACCCAGCCTGAGGACAGAGCCCCCTGCCCACTAGAACACACAGCTCACTTAAATGCTCCAGCAACCATGTTGAAAAAAACACAGTGAAAAAGGGACATAAATAGCATCTGGCTGGCTCAGTCAGGGGAGCATGCGACTCTTCTTGTTCTAGGGTTGTGAGTTTGAGCCCCACATTGGTGGAAAGATTACTTTAAAAAAAAGTCTTGGGGCGCCTGGGTGGCGCAGTCGGTTAAGCGTCCGACTTCAGCCAGGTCACGATCTTGCGGTCCGCGAGTTCGAGCCCCGCGTCGGGCTCTGGGCTGATGGCTCAGAGCCTGGAGCCTGTTTCCGATTCTGTGCCTCCCTCTCTCTCTGCCCCTCCCCCGTTCATGCTCTGTCTCTCTCTGTCCCAAAAATAAATAAACGTTGAAAAAAAAATTAAAAAAAAAAAAAAGTCTTAGGGCGCCTGGGCAGCTTGGTTAAGCCTCCAACTCTGATTTCAGATCAGGTCATGATCTCTTGAGGCCAAGTGTGGCGGGCTCCGCTGGGCATAGATCCTGCTTAAGAGTCTCTCTCTCCCTCTGCCTCTGCCCCTCCCCAGCTCATGCTCTATAAATCAATAAATCAATACATAACTTTCTAAAAAGTAGCATAGGGGCACCTGGGTGGCTCAGTTGGTTAAGCGTCCGACTTCCTTAAGCTCAGGTCATGATCTCACAGTTCATGAGTTTGGGCCCCGCATCAGGCTCTCTGCTGTCAGCATGGAGCCTGCCTCTGATGCTCTGTCCCTCTCTTTCTGCCCCTCCTCTGCTCACTCTCTCTCTTTCGAAAATGAATAAGCCTTTTTTTTATTTAAGTTTATTTCTCTTGAGAAAGAGGGAGAGCACACTTGAGCAGGGGAAAGGCAGAGAGAGGGCAAGAAAGAATCCCATGCAGGGATGGGCATGACTGCCTCCTCGATGTCAGTGCAGGGCTCCAGCCCACGAACCAGGAGATCATGACCCGAGCCGAAAGCAAGAGTCAGACACTTAACTGACCGAGCCGCCCGGTGCCCCCAAAATAAATAAATTTTTTTTAAACCTTAAGGGGCACCTGGGTGGTTCAGTCAGTTAAGTGTCAGCTTTCGGGTCAGGTTATGATCTCACGGTTCATGAGTTCGAGCCTCGAATCAGGCCCTCTGCTGTCAGCGTGGAGCCTGCTTCGGATCCTCTGTCTCCCTCTCTCTCTGCACCTTCTCCACTCGCATTCTCCCTCTCTCTCTCTCAAAAATAAACATTTTGATAAATAAAAAATTAAAAGGTAGCATAAATAAAATGAGTTTTATAGAATGTAAGATAAAATGTATTTTATATATAGTATATTCAAAGTACAGTTGTTTCAATATGTAATCAATATTTTTAAAAATTTTTAACATTTATTTTTGAGGCAGAGAGAGACAGAGCATGAACGGGGGAGGGTCAGAGAGAGAGGGAGACACAGAATCCGAAACAGGCTCCAGGCTCTGAGCCGTCCGCACAGAGCCCGACGCGGGGCTCGAACCCACGGACCGTGAGATCATGATCTGAGCTGAAGTCAGACGCTTAACCAACTTGCCAGCCAGGCGTCCCTCAACATATAATAAATATTAGGATGTGTGACATTCTTCATACTAAATCCTCAAAGTTTACTCTGTATTTTCCACTTACGTGCATTTTACATTTAATTTTCATTGGATGTTTTTCATCTATAAGATTTAACAAGATTGCAGATGAAAAACAGATTCACAAAGCCAAGTTGTTCCAAACATACTTAAAAGTTTTCTAGTACTTGAGTCAAGTATCTGCTTGTAAGTTGAAACTTTAATTCAGAATTCTATTTCAGGTGGTCAGTAGGGACAAGTCACTGGCGGTGCTGCCCTGGCCTCCGTTCACGGTGTGGCCCAAAGCTGTCACTTCGCCAGCCCGGCCTCCGGTGGTTGCTGGGCCAGGCTGATGTAGCACGTGGCTGGAATCACCCAGCCACGGACCCGGTGACCCATGGGCAAATCCTTCTGAACGATGTGAACTTACCACCACATCTGCGTGGATGGATATGGGCCCGGATGGGGATGGGGAAAGGATGGCCCACCGCCTCACCGCCTCACCGAAAAGCCAAAGAGTCACCAGCACTGCATCTTTCTGGGGCACAGCAGTGACTGCCTCGTCAGGTACAGCTGGTCCCCAGTCCGCGACTGCTGTGGTCGGCACGGTCAGCCCGAGGGGAGAATGGTGAGGGCACTCAGTCGGGGCAGGACAAATGAGCGGGTGTCCACATGACGGACGTGTGCACAGGTAGATGCACAGGCGACGGGCAGATGGATGGACAGACGGTCAAGGAGTGGAGCGATAGATGGATGGACAGTGGTGGATGACACACGGACAGATGGGCAGATCTCTGGTTAGACTGACAGGACCGGCCCCAGAACTCCACCCTGGTCTGCCCGTACCTCCTAGGGTCACTTTGGGCCTGTTCTGCCCCCTGCCCTGGGGGGCATCTGGGAGGGGCGCTGACTCGCCTGCAGTTCTGGCCCCAGGCGTCGTGCAGAACATGACTGCCGGCATCCGTGGCCTGTGCAAGAGGCTGGGCCCCCCCCCACCCCAACTACAGCTTGTCTTCCATCTGTCCCGCACGGAGCTGAGCAAAATGGCGGCCCGGGGCCCCAGACAAAGTCCGGACCAGCATGGCAAACCCTTTGGACAAACCCTTGACCCTCCTGCGTCCCACATGTCTACCTGCCTGCCTCCAGGGACACCCACATCGACCTCTGATGCTCACTGTCTTCTCACTGGTGCATCACCCTGGGCCACCCTTCCCCTTCAGCACCTCCTCTGTTCTCCTCGAGCTCCTGGTCACCCTTTTGACCTCCCCCCTCCCCCAGCACAATCACCTGCCCTGCAGCCCAGTGCCCACAACAGGCTTGGTGGTGGGTCCCCAAGGTGTCCCACAGCCCTTCGGGTGGGGCCCCCATCAGCAAGAAGCCGCTGCTAGAGGACAGCATAGCCTGACTTAGCAACAGGGCCTGAGGCCAGGGGTTACAGTTCTGGGAGCCCTGGCCCCACCAACTCCTGCTCAGGTCCCCCAGCCTCGGGGTGATGGAGCCAGCACCCCAAAATCAGCTGTCACCAAGATGTGCCTTCCGGCTCCTCAGGGCCTAAGGATCCTCAGGGCACCCCCAACCTTGCCTATTCAACTCCCTCAGCGCTACCCCAGCCTGAGGTCCCCCTGGTGGGGGGACCCGCCACAGTCCCCAGGGACACCGGGCCCAGCTGCGGGGCCTTTGCAGACTACCCCAACCCCACCCCGCACTGGGTGCCTCCGTTCAGTCTGAATCAGATATCACAGCCCAAAGCCTCTGCCCCCTTGATGCTCATGACAACTTAAATCTCAGGTCCTCAGACAGGCCCCAAGGGGTCAGGGAGGGTGTAGACCCCCGGGTCTAACAGCCCTGCCTGTGACAGCTACCTGGCCACCACCAGTTTGGGGCTGAGCTTCACAGAAAGAGACTCATGCAGTGTTGTCCTTCATGAGCATTCAGTGTTCATTATTTACTTGGGGCTCTGGCCCCCAACCTTGGTGCCCTGGGGATCATCCCTCCTGCCATGCTCCCTTGGTTAGCTCAGCCAGGCAACTTCAGGGCAATTTTGCCAGCCCTCCAGAGCCTTCCGTGTGGGTCTTTATTGAAGAATCATTCACAGCCTCCATAGCCTTCTCCACCATCGCTGAGACCCACAGAAGCAGAGAGTGACCACAGGAGGGGGGGCATGTCCTAGGTCTGGGGTCCTCCAGCACCAGAGCTAGATGAAGGACCCCAGAAGACCCTGCCCTCATGGCTCCAGCCCACGTCAAAGAAAGAGCTGTGAGCCCCCAACTGACCAGTAGCACCAATGAGTGGAGCTGGCCCAGCTCCGGTGGGAAGGGTGTCCCTGAAGAGAATGGGCATCTCTGGGGGGCTGGGCAAGTGGTCTCCCCTGGATACCCTCTGAGGAAACCAGCACCCCCCCCACCCACCCACAGAGAACTACTGCTATCATAGGAAGGTAGAGTCCAGGATGACAAGTCTTGGGTGGGGGGAGGCTGGGACCCTCCATGGGAAGGAGGTTTCCTGCCAAGGCCACTGAGGACTTCATCCTGGGCGGGGACAATGCCGGGAAGGAGGGGGGGATCTGCAGGCAGGCACTGCAGGAAGCTCAGGTTGGGGGGGGCGGGGGATGTAGGGGAGGACCTCAGTC
>NW_025927621.1:1242500-1258047 GCF_022837055.1 Prionailurus viverrinus | reverse complement strand
CTAACCCTAACCCTAACCCTAACCCTAACCCTAACCCTAACCCTAACCCTAACCCTAACCCTAACCCTAACCCTAACCCTAACCCTAACCCTAACCCTAACCCTAACCCTAACCCTAACCCTAACCCTAACCCTAACCCTAACCCTAACCCTAACCCTAACCCTAACCCTAACCCTAACCCTAACCCTAACCCTAACCCTAACCCTAACCCTAACCCTAACCCTAACCCTAACCCTAACCCTAACCCTAACCCTAACCCTAACCCTAACCCTAACCCTAACCCTAACCCTAACCCTAACCCTAACCCTAACCCTAACCCTAACCCTAACCCTAACCCTAACCCTAACCCTAACCCTAACCCTAACCCTAACCCTAACCCTAACCCTAACCCTAACCCTAACCCTAACCCTAACCCTAACCCTAACCCTAACCCTAACCCTAACCCTAACCCTAACCCTAACCCTAACCCTAACCCTAACCCTAACCCTAACCCTAACCCTAACCCTAACCCTAACCCTAACCCTAACCCTAACCCTAACCCTAACCCTAACCCTAACCCTAACCCTAACCCTAACCCTAACCCTAACCCTAACCCTAACCCTAACCCTAACCCTAACCCTAACCCTAACCCTAACCCTAACCCTAACCCTAACCCTAACCCTAACCCTAACCCTAACCCTAACCCTAACCCTAACCCTAACCCTAACCCTAACCCTAACCCTAACCCTAACCCTAACCCTAACCCTAACCCTAACCCTAACCCTAACCCTAACCCTAACCCTAACCCTAACCCTAACCCTAACCCTAACCCTAACCCTAACCCTAACCCTAACCCTAACCCTAACCCTAACCCTAACCCTAACCCTAACCCTAACCCTAACCCTAACCCTAACCCTAACCCTAACCCTAACCCTAACCCTAACCCTAACCCTAACCCTAACCCTAACCCTAACCCTAACCCTAACCCTAACCCTAACCCTAACCCTAACCCTAACCCTAACCCTAACCCTAACCCTAACCCTAACCCTAACCCTAACCCTAACCCTAACCCTAACCCTAACCCTAACCCTAACCCTAACCCTAACCCTAACCCTAACCCTAACCCTAACCCTAACCCTAACCCTAACCCTAACCCTAACCCTAACCCTAACCCTAACCCTAACCCTAACCCTAACCCTAACCCTAACCCTAACCCTAACCCTAACCCTAACCCTAACCCTAACCCTAACCCTAACCCTAACCCTAACCCTAACCCTAACCCTAACCCTAACCCTAACCCTAACCCTAACCCTAACCCTAACCCTAACCCTAACCCTAACCCTAACCCTAACCCTAACCCTAACCCTAACCCTAACCCTAACCCTAACCCTAACCCTAACCCTAACCCTAACCCTAACCCTAACCCTAACCCTAACCCTAACCCTAACCCTAACCCTAACCCTAACCCTAACCCTAACCCTAACCCTAACCCTAACCCTAACCCTAACCCTAACCCTAACCCTAACCCTAACCCTAACCCTAACCCTAACCCTAACCCTAACCCTAACCCTAACCCTAACCCTAACCCTAACCCTAACCCTAACCCTAACCCTAACCCTAACCCTAACCCTAACCCTAACCCTAACCCTAACCCTAACCCTAACCCTAACCCTAACCCTAACCCTAACCCTAACCCTAACCCTAACCCTAACCCTAACCCTAACCCTAACCCTAACCCTAACCCTAACCCTAACCCTAACCCTAACCCTAACCCTAACCCTAACCCTAACCCTAACCCTAACCCTAACCCTAACCCTAACCCTAACCCTAACCCTAACCCTAACCCTAACCCTAACCCTAACCCTAACCCTAACCCTAACCCTAACCCTAACCCTAACCCTAACCCTAACCCTAACCCTAACCCTAACCCTAACCCTAACCCTAACCCTAACCCTAACCCTAACCCTAACCCTAACCCTAACCCTAACCCTAACCCTAACCCTAACCCTAACCCTAACCCTAACCCTAACCCTAACCCTAACCCTAACCCTAACCCTAACCCTAACCCTAACCCTAACCCTAACCCTAACCCTAACCCTAACCCTAACCCTAACCCTAACCCTAACCCTAACCCTAACCCTAACCCTAACCCTAACCCTAACCCTAACCCTAACCCTAACCCTAACCCTAACCCTAACCCTAACCCTAACCCTAACCCTAACCCTAACCCTAACCCTAACCCTAACCCTAACCCTAACCCTAACCCTAACCCTAACCCTAACCCTAACCCTAACCCTAACCCTAACCCTAACCCTAACCCTAACCCTAACCCTAACCCTAACCCTAACCCTAACCCTAACCCTAACCCTAACCCTAACCCTAACCCTAACCCTAACCCTAACCCTAACCCTAACCCTAACCCTAACCCTAACCCTAACCCTAACCCTAACCCTAACCCTAACCCTAACCCTAACCCTAACCCTAACCCTAACCCTAACCCTAACCCTAACCCTAACCCTAACCCTAACCCTAACCCTAACCCTAACCCTAACCCTAACCCTAACCCTAACCCTAACCCTAACCCTAACCCTAACCCTAACCCTAACCCTAACCCTAACCCTAACCCTAACCCTAACCCTAACCCTAACCCTAACCCTAACCCTAACCCTAACCCTAACCCTAACCCTAACCCTAACCCTAACCCTAACCCTAACCCTAACCCTAACCCTAACCCTAACCCTAACCCTAACCCTAACCCTAACCCTAACCCTAACCCTAACCCTAACCCTAACCCTAACCCTAACCCTAACCCTAACCCTAACCCTAACCCTAACCCTAACCCTAACCCTAACCCTAACCCTAACCCTAACCCTAACCCTAACCCTAACCCTAACCCTAACCCTAACCCTAACCCTAACCCTAACCCTAACCCTAACCCTAACCCTAACCCTAACCCTAACCCTAACCCTAACCCTAACCCTAACCCTAACCCTAACCCTAACCCTAACCCTAACCCTAACCCTAACCCTAACCCTAACCCTAACCCTAACCCTAACCCTAACCCTAACCCTAACCCTAACCCTAACCCTAACCCTAACCCTAACCCTAACCCTAACCCTAACCCTAACCCTAACCCTAACCCTAACCCTAACCCTAACCCTAACCCTAACCCTAACCCTAACCCTAACCCTAACCCTAACCCTAACCCTAACCCTAACCCTAACCCTAACCCTAACCCTAACCCTAACCCTAACCCTAACCCTAACCCTAACCCTAACCCTAACCCTAACCCTAACCCTAACCCTAACCCTAACCCTAACCCTAACCCTAACCCTAACCCTAACCCTAACCCTAACCCTAACCCTAACCCTAACCCTAACCCTAACCCTAACCCTAACCCTAACCCTAACCCTAACCCTAACCCTAACCCTAACCCTAACCCTAACCCTAACCCTAACCCTAACCCTAACCCTAACCCTAACCCTAACCCTAACCCTAACCCTAACCCTAACCCTAACCCTAACCCTAACCCTAACCCTAACCCTAACCCTAACCCTAACCCTAACCCTAACCCTAACCCTAACCCTAACCCTAACCCTAACCCTAACCCTAACCCTAACCCTAACCCTAACCCTAACCCTAACCCTAACCCTAACCCTAACCCTAACCCTAACCCTAACCCTAACCCTAACCCTAACCCTAACCCTAACCCTAACCCTAACCCTAACCCTAACCCTAACCCTAACCCTAACCCTAACCCTAACCCTAACCCTAACCCTAACCCTAACCCTAACCCTAACCCTAACCCTAACCCTAACCCTAACCCTAACCCTAACCCTAACCCTAACCCTAACCCTAACCCTAACCCTAACCCTAACCCTAACCCTAACCCTAACCCTAACCCTAACCCTAACCCTAACCCTAACCCTAACCCTAACCCTAACCCTAACCCTAACCCTAACCCTAACCCTAACCCTAACCCTAACCCTAACCCTAACCCTAACCCTAACCCTAACCCTAACCCTAACCCTAACCCTAACCCTAACCCTAACCCTAACCCTAACCCTAACCCTAACCCTAACCCTAACCCTAACCCTAACCCTAACCCTAACCCTAACCCTAACCCTAACCCTAACCCTAACCCTAACCCTAACCCTAACCCTAACCCTAACCCTAACCCTAACCCTAACCCTAACCCTAACCCTAACCCTAACCCTAACCCTAACCCTAACCCTAACCCTAACCCTAACCCTAACCCTAACCCTAACCCTAACCCTAACCCTAACCCTAACCCTAACCCTAACCCTAACCCTAACCCTAACCCTAACCCTAACCCTAACCCTAACCCTAACCCTAACCCTAACCCTAACCCTAACCCTAACCCTAACCCTAACCCTAACCCTAACCCTAACCCTAACCCTAACCCTAACCCTAACCCTAACCCTAACCCTAACCCTAACCCTAACCCTAACCCTAACCCTAACCCTAACCCTAACCCTAACCCTAACCCTAACCCTAACCCTAACCCTAACCCTAACCCTAACCCTAACCCTAACCCTAACCCTAACCCTAACCCTAACCCTAACCCTAACCCTAACCCTAACCCTAACCCTAACCCTAACCCTAACCCTAACCCTAACCCTAACCCTAACCCTAACCCTAACCCTAACCCTAACCCTAACCCTAACCCTAACCCTAACCCTAACCCTAACCCTAACCCTAACCCTAACCCTAACCCTAACCCTAACCCTAACCCTAACCCTAACCCTAACCCTAACCCTAACCCTAACCCTAACCCTAACCCTAACCCTAACCCTAACCCTAACCCTAACCCTAACCCTAACCCTAACCCTAACCCTAACCCTAACCCTAACCCTAACCCTAACCCTAACCCTAACCCTAACCCTAACCCTAACCCTAACCCTAACCCTAACCCTAACCCTAACCCTAACCCTAACCCTAACCCTAACCCTAACCCTAACCCTAACCCTAACCCTAACCCTAACCCTAACCCTAACCCTAACCCTAACCCTAACCCTAACCCTAACCCTAACCCTAACCCTAACCCTAACCCTAACCCTAACCCTAACCCTAACCCTAACCCTAACCCTAACCCTAACCCTAACCCTAACCCTAACCCTAACCCTAACCCTAACCCTAACCCTAACCCTAACCCTAACCCTAACCCTAACCCTAACCCTAACCCTAACCCTAACCCTAACCCTAACCCTAACCCTAACCCTAACCCTAACCCTAACCCTAACCCTAACCCTAACCCTAACCCTAACCCTAACCCTAACCCTAACCCTAACCCTAACCCTAACCCTAACCCTAACCCTAACCCTAACCCTAACCCTAACCCTAACCCTAACCCTAACCCTAACCCTAACCCTAACCCTAACCCTAACCCTAACCCTAACCCTAACCCTAACCCTAACCCTAACCCTAACCCTAACCCTAACCCTAACCCTAACCCTAACCCTAACCCTAACCCTAACCCTAACCCTAACCCTAACCCTAACCCTAACCCTAACCCTAACCCTAACCCTAACCCTAACCCTAACCCTAACCCTAACCCTAACCCTAACCCTAACCCTAACCCTAACCCTAACCCTAACCCTAACCCTAACCCTAACCCTAACCCTAACCCTAACCCTAACCCTAACCCTAACCCTAACCCTAACCCTAACCCTAACCCTAACCCTAACCCTAACCCTAACCCTAACCCTAACCCTAACCCTAACCCTAACCCTAACCCTAACCCTAACCCTAACCCTAACCCTAACCCTAACCCTAACCCTAACCCTAACCCTAACCCTAACCCTAACCCTAACCCTAACCCTAACCCTAACCCTAACCCTAACCCTAACCCTAACCCTAACCCTAACCCTAACCCTAACCCTAACCCTAACCCTAACCCTAACCCTAACCCTAACCCTAACCCTAACCCTAACCCTAACCCTAACCCTAACCCTAACCCTAACCCTAACCCTAACCCTAACCCTAACCCTAACCCTAACCCTAACCCTAACCCTAACCCTAACCCTAACCCTAACCCTAACCCTAACCCTAACCCTAACCCTAACCCTAACCCTAACCCTAACCCTAACCCTAACCCTAACCCTAACCCTAACCCTAACCCTAACCCTAACCCTAACCCTAACCCTAACCCTAACCCTAACCCTAACCCTAACCCTAACCCTAACCCTAACCCTAACCCTAACCCTAACCCTAACCCTAACCCTAACCCTAACCCTAACCCTAACCCTAACCCTAACCCTAACCCTAACCCTAACCCTAACCCTAACCCTAACCCTAACCCTAACCCTAACCCTAACCCTAACCCTAACCCTAACCCTAACCCTAACCCTAACCCTAACCCTAACCCTAACCCTAACCCTAACCCTAACCCTAACCCTAACCCTAACCCTAACCCTAACCCTAACCCTAACCCTAACCCTAACCCTAACCCTAACCCTAACCCTAACCCTAACCCTAACCCTAACCCTAACCCTAACCCTAACCCTAACCCTAACCCTAACCCTAACCCTAACCCTAACCCTAACCCTAACCCTAACCCTAACCCTAACCCTAACCCTAACCCTAACCCTAACCCTAACCCTAACCCTAACCCTAACCCTAACCCTAACCCTAACCCTAACCCTAACCCTAACCCTAACCCTAACCCTAACCCTAACCCTAACCCTAACCCTAACCCTAACCCTAACCCTAACCCTAACCCTAACCCTAACCCTAACCCTAACCCTAACCCTAACCCTAACCCTAACCCTAACCCTAACCCTAACCCTAACCCTAACCCTAACCCTAACCCTAACCCTAACCCTAACCCTAACCCTAACCCTAACCCTAACCCTAACCCTAACCCTAACCCTAACCCTAACCCTAACCCTAACCCTAACCCTAACCCTAACCCTAACCCTAACCCTAACCCTAACCCTAACCCTAACCCTAACCCTAACCCTAACCCTAACCCTAACCCTAACCCTAACCCTAACCCTAACCCTAACCCTAACCCTAACCCTAACCCTAACCCTAACCCTAACCCTAACCCTAACCCTAACCCTAACCCTAACCCTAACCCTAACCCTAACCCTAACCCTAACCCTAACCCTAACCCTAACCCTAACCCTAACCCTAACCCTAACCCTAACCCTAACCCTAACCCTAACCCTAACCCTAACCCTAACCCTAACCCTAACCCTAACCCTAACCCTAACCCTAACCCTAACCCTAACCCTAACCCTAACCCTAACCCTAACCCTAACCCTAACCCTAACCCTAACCCTAACCCTAACCCTAACCCTAACCCTAACCCTAACCCTAACCCTAACCCTAACCCTAACCCTAACCCTAACCCTAACCCTAACCCTAACCCTAACCCTAACCCTAACCCTAACCCTAACCCTAACCCTAACCCTAACCCTAACCCTAACCCTAACCCTAACCCTAACCCTAACCCTAACCCTAACCCTAACCCTAACCCTAACCCTAACCCTAACCCTAACCCTAACCCTAACCCTAACCCTAACCCTAACCCTAACCCTAACCCTAACCCTAACCCTAACCCTAACCCTAACCCTAACCCTAACCCTAACCCTAACCCTAACCCTAACCCTAACCCTAACCCTAACCCTAACCCTAACCCTAACCCTAACCCTAACCCTAACCCTAACCCTAACCCTAACCCTAACCCTAACCCTAACCCTAACCCTAACCCTAACCCTAACCCTAACCCTAACCCTAACCCTAACCCTAACCCTAACCCTAACCCTAACCCTAACCCTAACCCTAACCCTAACCCTAACCCTAACCCTAACCCTAACCCTAACCCTAACCCTAACCCTAACCCTAACCCTAACCCTAACCCTAACCCTAACCCTAACCCTAACCCTAACCCTAACCCTAACCCTAACCCTAACCCTAACCCTAACCCTAACCCTAACCCTAACCCTAACCCTAACCCTAACCCTAACCCTAACCCTAACCCTAACCCTAACCCTAACCCTAACCCTAACCCTAACCCTAACCCTAACCCTAACCCTAACCCTAACCCTAACCCTAACCCTAACCCTAACCCTAACCCTAACCCTAACCCTAACCCTAACCCTAACCCTAACCCTAACCCTAACCCTAACCCTAACCCTAACCCTAACCCTAACCCTAACCCTAACCCTAACCCTAACCCTAACCCTAACCCTAACCCTAACCCTAACCCTAACCCTAACCCTAACCCTAACCCTAACCCTAACCCTAACCCTAACCCTAACCCTAACCCTAACCCTAACCCTAACCCTAACCCTAACCCTAACCCTAACCCTAACCCTAACCCTAACCCTAACCCTAACCCTAACCCTAACCCTAACCCTAACCCTAACCCTAACCCTAACCCTAACCCTAACCCTAACCCTAACCCTAACCCTAACCCTAACCCTAACCCTAACCCTAACCCTAACCCTAACCCTAACCCTAACCCTAACCCTAACCCTAACCCTAACCCTAACCCTAACCCTAACCCTAACCCTAACCCTAACCCTAACCCTAACCCTAACCCTAACCCTAACCCTAACCCTAACCCTAACCCTAACCCTAACCCTAACCCTAACCCTAACCCTAACCCTAACCCTAACCCTAACCCTAACCCTAACCCTAACCCTAACCCTAACCCTAACCCTAACCCTAACCCTAACCCTAACCCTAACCCTAACCCTAACCCTAACCCTAACCCTAACCCTAACCCTAACCCTAACCCTAACCCTAACCCTAACCCTAACCCTAACCCTAACCCTAACCCTAACCCTAACCCTAACCCTAACCCTAACCCTAACCCTAACCCTAACCCTAACCCTAACCCTAACCCTAACCCTAACCCTAACCCTAACCCTAACCCTAACCCTAACCCTAACCCTAACCCTAACCCTAACCCTAACCCTAACCCTAACCCTAACCCTAACCCTAACCCTAACCCTAACCCTAACCCTAACCCTAACCCTAACCCTAACCCTAACCCTAACCCTAACCCTAACCCTAACCCTAACCCTAACCCTAACCCTAACCCTAACCCTAACCCTAACCCTAACCCTAACCCTAACCCTAACCCTAACCCTAACCCTAACCCTAACCCTAACCCTAACCCTAACCCTAACCCTAACCCTAACCCTAACCCTAACCCTAACCCTAACCCTAACCCTAACCCTAACCCTAACCCTAACCCTAACCCTAACCCTAACCCTAACCCTAACCCTAACCCTAACCCTAACCCTAACCCTAACCCTAACCCTAACCCTAACCCTAACCCTAACCCTAACCCTAACCCTAACCCTAACCCTAACCCTAACCCTAACCCTAACCCTAACCCTAACCCTAACCCTAACCCTAACCCTAACCCTAACCCTAACCCTAACCCTAACCCTAACCCTAACCCTAACCCTAACCCTAACCCTAACCCTAACCCTAACCCTAACCCTAACCCTAACCCTAACCCTAACCCTAACCCTAACCCTAACCCTAACCCTAACCCTAACCCTAACCCTAACCCTAACCCTAACCCTAACCCTAACCCTAACCCTAACCCTAACCCTAACCCTAACCCTAACCCTAACCCTAACCCTAACCCTAACCCTAACCCTAACCCTAACCCTAACCCTAACCCTAACCCTAACCCTAACCCTAACCCTAACCCTAACCCTAACCCTAACCCTAACCCTAACCCTAACCCTAACCCTAACCCTAACCCTAACCCTAACCCTAACCCTAACCCTAACCCTAACCCTAACCCTAACCCTAACCCTAACCCTAACCCTAACCCTAACCCTAACCCTAACCCTAACCCTAACCCTAACCCTAACCCTAACCCTAACCCTAACCCTAACCCTAACCCTAACCCTAACCCTAACCCTAACCCTAACCCTAACCCTAACCCTAACCCTAACCCTAACCCTAACCCTAACCCTAACCCTAACCCTAACCCTAACCCTAACCCTAACCCTAACCCTAACCCTAACCCTAACCCTAACCCTAACCCTAACCCTAACCCTAACCCTAACCCTAACCCTAACCCTAACCCTAACCCTAACCCTAACCCTAACCCTAACCCTAACCCTAACCCTAACCCTAACCCTAACCCTAACCCTAACCCTAACCCTAACCCTAACCCTAACCCTAACCCTAACCCTAACCCTAACCCTAACCCTAACCCTAACCCTAACCCTAACCCTAACCCTAACCCTAACCCTAACCCTAACCCTAACCCTAACCCTAACCCTAACCCTAACCCTAACCCTAACCCTAACCCTAACCCTAACCCTAACCCTAACCCTAACCCTAACCCTAACCCTAACCCTAACCCTAACCCTAACCCTAACCCTAACCCTAACCCTAACCCTAACCCTAACCCTAACCCTAACCCTAACCCTAACCCTAACCCTAACCCTAACCCTAACCCTAACCCTAACCCTAACCCTAACCCTAACCCTAACCCTAACCCTAACCCTAACCCTAACCCTAACCCTAACCCTAACCCTAACCCTAACCCTAACCCTAACCCTAACCCTAACCCTAACCCTAACCCTAACCCTAACCCTAACCCTAACCCTAACCCTAACCCTAACCCTAACCCTAACCCTAACCCTAACCCTAACCCTAACCCTAACCCTAACCCTAACCCTAACCCTAACCCTAACCCTAACCCTAACCCTAACCCTAACCCTAACCCTAACCCTAACCCTAACCCTAACCCTAACCCTAACCCTAACCCTAACCCTAACCCTAACCCTAACCCTAACCCTAACCCTAACCCTAACCCTAACCCTAACCCTAACCCTAACCCTAACCCTAACCCTAACCCTAACCCTAACCCTAACCCTAACCCTAACCCTAACCCTAACCCTAACCCTAACCCTAACCCTAACCCTAACCCTAACCCTAACCCTAACCCTAACCCTAACCCTAACCCTAACCCTAACCCTAACCCTAACCCTAACCCTAACCCTAACCCTAACCCTAACCCTAACCCTAACCCTAACCCTAACCCTAACCCTAACCCTAACCCTAACCCTAACCCTAACCCTAACCCTAACCCTAACCCTAACCCTAACCCTAACCCTAACCCTAACCCTAACCCTAACCCTAACCCTAACCCTAACCCTAACCCTAACCCTAACCCTAACCCTAACCCTAACCCTAACCCTAACCCTAACCCTAACCCTAACCCTAACCCTAACCCTAACCCTAACCCTAACCCTAACCCTAACCCTAACCCTAACCCTAACCCTAACCCTAACCCTAACCCTAACCCTAACCCTAACCCTAACCCTAACCCTAACCCTAACCCTAACCCTAACCCTAACCCTAACCCTAACCCTAACCCTAACCCTAACCCTAACCCTAACCCTAACCCTAACCCTAACCCTAACCCTAACCCTAACCCTAACCCTAACCCTAACCCTAACCCTAACCCTAACCCTAACCCTAACCCTAACCCTAACCCTAACCCTAACCCTAACCCTAACCCTAACCCTAACCCTAACCCTAACCCTAACCCTAACCCTAACCCTAACCCTAACCCTAACCCTAACCCTAACCCTAACCCTAACCCTAACCCTAACCCTAACCCTAACCCTAACCCTAACCCTAACCCTAACCCTAACCCTAACCCTAACCCTAACCCTAACCCTAACCCTAACCCTAACCCTAACCCTAACCCTAACCCTAACCCTAACCCTAACCCTAACCCTAACCCTAACCCTAACCCTAACCCTAACCCTAACCCTAACCCTAACCCTAACCCTAACCCTAACCCTAACCCTAACCCTAACCCTAACCCTAACCCTAACCCTAACCCTAACCCTAACCCTAACCCTAACCCTAACCCTAACCCTAACCCTAACCCTAACCCTAACCCTAACCCTAACCCTAACCCTAACCCTAACCCTAACCCTAACCCTAACCCTAACCCTAACCCTAACCCTAACCCTAACCCTAACCCTAACCCTAACCCTAACCCTAACCCTAACCCTAACCCTAACCCTAACCCTAACCCTAACCCTAACCCTAACCCTAACCCTAACCCTAACCCTAACCCTAACCCTAACCCTAACCCTAACCCTAACCCTAACCCTAACCCTAACCCTAACCCTAACCCTAACCCTAACCCTAACCCTAACCCTAACCCTAACCCTAACCCTAACCCTAACCCTAACCCTAACCCTAACCCTAACCCTAACCCTAACCCTAACCCTAACCCTAACCCTAACCCTAACCCTAACCCTAACCCTAACCCTAACCCTAACCCTAACCCTAACCCTAACCCTAACCCTAACCCTAACCCTAACCCTAACCCTAACCCTAACCCTAACCCTAACCCTAACCCTAACCCTAACCCTAACCCTAACCCTAACCCTAACCCTAACCCTAACCCTAACCCTAACCCTAACCCTAACCCTAACCCTAACCCTAACCCTAACCCTAACCCTAACCCTAACCCTAACCCTAACCCTAACCCTAACCCTAACCCTAACCCTAACCCTAACCCTAACCCTAACCCTAACCCTAACCCTAACCCTAACCCTAACCCTAACCCTAACCCTAACCCTAACCCTAACCCTAACCCTAACCCTAACCCTAACCCTAACCCTAACCCTAACCCTAACCCTAACCCTAACCCTAACCCTAACCCTAACCCTAACCCTAACCCTAACCCTAACCCTAACCCTAACCCTAACCCTAACCCTAACCCTAACCCTAACCCTAACCCTAACCCTAACCCTAACCCTAACCCTAACCCTAACCCTAACCCTAACCCTAACCCTAACCCTAACCCTAACCCTAACCCTAACCCTAACCCTAACCCTAACCCTAACCCTAACCCTAACCCTAACCCTAACCCTAACCCTAACCCTAACCCTAACCCTAACCCTAACCCTAACCCTAACCCTAACCCTAACCCTAACCCTAACCCTAACCCTAACCCTAACCCTAACCCTAACCCTAACCCTAACCCTAACCCTAACCCTAACCCTAACCCTAACCCTAACCCTAACCCTAACCCTAACCCTAACCCTAACCCTAACCCTAACCCTAACCCTAACCCTAACCCTAACCCTAACCCTAACCCTAACCCTAACCCTAACCCTAACCCTAACCCTAACCCTAACCCTAACCCTAACCCTAACCCTAACCCTAACCCTAACCCTAACCCTAACCCTAACCCTAACCCTAACCCTAACCCTAACCCTAACCCTAACCCTAACCCTAACCCTAACCCTAACCCTAACCCTAACCCTAACCCTAACCCTAACCCTAACCCTAACCCTAACCCTAACCCTAACCCTAACCCTAACCCTAACCCTAACCCTAACCCTAACCCTAACCCTAACCCTAACCCTAACCCTAACCCTAACCCTAACCCTAACCCTAACCCTAACCCTAACCCTAACCCTAACCCTAACCCTAACCCTAACCCTAACCCTAACCCTAACCCTAACCCTAACCCTAACCCTAACCCTAACCCTAACCCTAACCCTAACCCTAACCCTAACCCTAACCCTAACCCTAACCCTAACCCTAACCCTAACCCTAACCCTAACCCTAACCCTAACCCTAACCCTAACCCTAACCCTAACCCTAACCCTAACCCTAACCCTAACCCTAACCCTAACCCTAACCCTAACCCTAACCCTAACCCTAACCCTAACCCTAACCCTAACCCTAACCCTAACCCTAACCCTAACCCTAACCCTAACCCTAACCCTAACCCTAACCCTAACCCTAACCATAACCCTAACCCTAACCCTAACCCTAACCCTAACCCTAACCCTAACCCTAACCCTAACCCTAACCCTAACCCTAACCCTAACCCTAACCCTAACCCTAACCCTAACCCTAACCCTAACCCTAACCCTAACCCTAACCCTAACCCTAACCCTAACCCTAACCCTAACCCTAACCCTAACCCTAACCCTAACCCTAACCCTAACCCTAACCCTAACCCTAACCCTAACCCTAACCCTAACCCTAACCCTAACCCTAACCCTAACCCTAACCCTAACCCTAACCCTAACCCTAACCCTAACCCTAACCCTAACCCTAACCCTAACCCTAACCCTAACCCTAACCCTAACCCTAACCCTAACCCTAACCCTAACCCTAACCCTAACCCTAACCCTAACCCTAACCCTAACCCTAACCCTAACCCTAACCCTAACCCTAACCCTAACCCTAACCCTAACCCTAACCCTAACCCTAACCCTAACCCTAACCCTAACCCTAACCCTAACCCTAACCCTAACCCTAACCCTAACCCTAACCCTAACCCTAACCCTAACCCTAACCCTAACCCTAACCCTAACCCTAACCCTAACCCTAACCCTAACCCTAACCCTAACCCTAACCCTAACCCTAACCCTAACCCTAACCCTAACCCTAACCCTAACCCTAACCCTAACCCTAACCCTAACCCTAACCCTAACCCTAACCCTAACCCTAACCCTAACCCTAACCCTAACCCTAACCCTAACCCTAACCCTAACCCTAACCCTAACCCTAACCCTAACCCTAACCCTAACCCTAACCCTAACCCTAACCCTAACCCTAACCCTAACCCTAACCCTAACCCTAACCCTAACCCTAACCCTAACCCTAACCCTAACCCTAACCCTAACCCTAACCCTAACCCTAACCCTAACCCTAACCCTAACCCTAACCCTAACCCTAACCCTAACCCTAACCCTAACCCTAACCCTAACCCTAACCCTAACCCTAACCCTAACCCTAACCCTAACCCTAACCCTAACCCTAACCCTAACCCTAACCCTAACCCTAACCCTAACCCTAACCCTAACCCTAACCCTAACCCTAACCCTAACCCTAACCCTAACCCTAACCCTAACCCTAACCCTAACCCTAACCCTAACCCTAACCCTAACCCTAACCCTAACCCTAACCCTAACCCTAACCCTAACCCTAACCCTAACCCTAACCCTAACCCTAACCCTAACCCTAACCCTAACCCTAACCCTAACCCTAACCCTAACCCTAACCCTAACCCTAACCCTAACCCTAACCCTAACCCTAACCCTAACCCTAACCCTAACCCTAACCCTAACCCTAACCCTAACCCTAACCCTAACCCTAACCCTAACCCTAACCCTAACCCTAACCCTAACCCTAACCCTAACCCTAACCCTAACCCTAACCCTAACCCTAACCCTAACCCTAACCCTAACCCTAACCCTAACCCTAACCCTAACCCTAACCCTAACCCTAACCCTAACCCTAACCCTAACCCTAACCCTAACCCTAACCCTAACCCTAACCCTAACCCTAACCCTAACCCTAACCCTAACCCTAACCCTAACCCTAACCCTAACCCTAACCCTAACCCTAACCCTAACCCTAACCCTAACCCTAACCCTAACCCTAACCCTAACCCTAACCCTAACCCTAACCCTAACCCTAACCCTAACCCTAACCCTAACCCTAACCCTAACCCTAACCCTAACCCTAACCCTAACCCTAACCCTAACCCTAACCCTAACCCTAACCCTAACCC